>NW_026623552.1:290319-312408 GCF_030028575.1 Malurus melanocephalus
CGGCCGCACCCGCAGTGCCTGGACTTCAAGCCGCCGTTCCGGCCGCCGCGGGACCTCGCCTTCTGCCGCCGCTACACCGAGTTCGGCTGCTGCGAACCGAGCCGCGACCGCGCCCTGCTCCAGCGCTTCTACAGCCTCAGCGCCCGCCTCGACGAGCGCACGTACGCCGCCTGCGCCGGGCACCTGCAGGACCTGCTGTGCCAGGTGAGACCTCCGGGACTCCCGGGGATSCCGCCGCGCAGGGCTCAGCCACGCAGGGGGATTGCAATGCGCAGGGCTCATCAGAGCCGCACTGGGGTATTCAGCCCCTGCATGGAGCYCTGGCGCTGGCATGGATGCTTCTGCCCCTCAGGGGTGTGTGCATCTGCTCGTGCAGGGCTGCATCAAGCCCAGGTACGGATGCTTGCTTTGGTCCAGACACGGCTGCATTGATCCCATGGGTTCATTGATCCTATGCACTGGTCCAGGCACAGGGATTTTGGACAGTCCAGGGGAATGTGAGCCATGATGTTAATTGCCAAGCCCAGCCTGGAGTACCCATCCATAGGTGCATCAGCCATGGCATTAGCTCCTGGGCACAGGCATGGTTACATCAGCCCACATGTGGGGTCAGGTGTTTTTTTGTTTTGTTTTGTTTTGGTTTTTTTATATGTGATTATAGCACCTCAGGATGCTTTTAGCATATTTCTGAAAAAAGCAGTGTCTAAGAGTCCATCTGCAGATAGGAAACTCGGTATAGCAGTGTGTGCTAAGCACTCTTGCTTCTGGACGTGGTAACTAAATCTCCTGTGTTTGTCAGAAAGCCAACCACTGAAAATTTCTTCAGAAACAGAGAAATATTCCAATGTGGGAGCAATGATTCACTGAAATGTTCTGATGAGCTCAGTGCATCACCAGCCCAGATGTGGCTACAAACCACTGCCTCTGGTTGCACAAGCACATAATGGAACTTCAGACATTGCAAACACTCTAGAACAGTCTGCTTCTGGGGATGTATATGCATTTCGAATGTATATGCATTTGTTGCATATACAGTTTATATCCTAGACCTGAATTAATAAGTGTGTTTCTGTGACTTATTCACATGCTTCTGTCTCTTTCTGCTCACAAATCATTGATTTCTCTCAAATGTGATCAAATTATTTTGACAAGTGTCTCAGCTTGTTCTTGTGTATTCCTGCCTTTTCTTCAATTCATAGAACAATAGAATAGTTTGAGTTGGAAGGAACCTAGTCCAGCCCTCCCTGCAACAATGAGGGACAGCTTCAACTAGCTAAGGTTGCTTAGAGCCCTGTCCAACCTGTCCTTGAATGTTTCCAGGGATGGGGCATCTATCACCCACCTTGGCAACCTGTTAAAATATTTCACTACCCTCATTGTAAACAATTCCTTTCTTATATCTGATCTATATTGACCCTCTTCAGTTTAAAGCCATTGCCTCTTATCCTATCACTACATTGCCTTGTTAAAAGTCCCTCTCCAATTCTCTTGTAGCTCCTTTAGACACTGGAAGTACCATAAGGTTACCTTGGAGCCTTCTCTTCCCCACCAAACTGCAAGAGAGCAGATGCCTCTCTACTTCTGGGGGAGCAGCTTGCTTAAAGGCTTGAGTTTCCAGATGGAGGTGAACAGGGAGTGTCAGGGATAATGTGGAAGTTAAACGCTTTTCTGAGGAGTCCTGTTGTTTCCTCCAGGCTGATAGCAGCAGTAAATAAGACATTGTTTGTTGTGGGTGTTCCTTCAGATTCAGACTGTTGTAATTCCTCAGATAAGTAGCTGCCACTGAATTCCTGGAACAGATAGGATGCATTTGGCTAGCTTGTCTTAATGTGATTTGTTTTGCTTCCTGATCAGTTATTTTCATAGTACAAACTTGTTCCAGCCCTACTGAAGTAACTGATCATCTGCCCATCAGTTTCCTTGGTCTTTGGACCACGGGATAATTTAAAATTAATGAACAGACAGCATCATTCAGAAATGAGAATTTAGATCTAATATTGATCCTGGGCTCTGACTAAGGGTAGAGCTTCTTGGTGTTTTGAGTGAACATGACACATGATGATGTGAAGACTAAAGRACAGAAGCAGAGAAAATCAGTAAAAGGTATCAGGTTCCATCTATAATGGAATAAAAGTTGGAAAATGTTTCACATGTGTCTTAAAAACACCCTAGGTACATGCTTGGGTACTTGGTGTCTAGTGATGGATCTCTGAATATCTCTGCCAGTGTAATGCTGCTGTAATTAGCTGTGTTTCAGCAGAAATGTGGTAAGGAGGGAAGAAGYTGCCCACAGCTGCTATTCAGACATGCCTGAGGCTGGGGTGAACAGTCAGCAACGGGAAAGAGACAGGGGAACCATATCTCTGGGCTGCTTTTAATTCTGATGCTGAAGCCAGGGCATTGCTTTATAATGCATAAGATCACTGCTTGCTTAGAAAGAGGCTTTCAGAGAACAAGGTACACCCGAGTACTTGGGCGAGGGGTTTCCTCTCTCTGAATGGGAAACCTCCATAGGCAACAATAGATTGAGCTCCCCCCCCCAGCCCTCCCATCAAACTTCCTTTCTGTTTTGTTTCAATTAGTTTCCCAAAGCCAGTTTTTCAGTCATTACAAGGTGAATCCACAAATGCTCTGTCTCTTTCTATCCCTGGCACACCTCGTGTAACCAAGCCGAGTGTGTTACCCAATCTGCCTGTGTAATTTCAGTGTTTTGTGTCACAGGCAATCTTCTTTTTACCACATTAATTGCTGCTCATTTGAGGGCATAATAACCTTCATTTTGCCATGAATAGCCTGATATTCCAGGAGGAAAGCTTATTGTGCACTAATGATCTGTTATATGGCCTCTCAGTTTATTATGGTATGTAATGSAAAATAAAATAAAAATTAAATATTATGTGTGCTTACCAGCTAATTTAAACAGTKCAGTATCTCAGATGTTATATCTTTTCAGCTATTGAACAGTGTTGTAATCTGCATTAAGAAATAGCTCCCTATAGATTTAGCAKCATCTTTTTGTTTTTACTAAGCTGGTTTTGCTTAGCCAGAAAAGAAGAAATGCCATCTAGGAATTAAAAAATACAGAATTTATTTAAGTAGAGTTTATCTTCTGACCTCTCTTGCATCAGTTATTTGTCAAAATATAATTTAGAATATAACTGAGCCTCTATAACTGAGCAGAATCATGTTGTGTTGTTTGAAGAGCACTTCTGAGGTACTCATCAGGAAGATGCATTATAACTGGAAAATATATTTTGTTACAGAAAAAAAAAGCCCTTGCAAAGCAGAACTGAGTCACTTTGGTCAGTTTGTAACTTACAGACAGTTTCACAGGATTGCAGCCTTTTTGTAAGGAAAGTGGGACTGTTGGAATTCTCATATAGAGATTACAATGAACTCTCTGAACTTGATCCAGTCCTTAAGTAGATTTCCGAGGCTGCACCTTCCATCATCAAGTGTTGAGCTGCCACTGCTGTGAGTGGATCTTGCCTGGATTATGGCCATTTGGTCACTGTCTGAAATCCTGTAACCTCACCATCCCTCATAGAACTTGGTGAGCCATGTCATGGTCATGAGATACCTTTCACCACTCCTGGATGGGGATATAAACTATCTGCAGGCAAAGGTCCACCAGAAAAGGCAGCTGGACCCAACCTAGGATGGTGTCGTCACCTYCTCCTCTACTTTCTCATCCCATTCCTTCTAAGCTGGAAATCACATCCCATGTTTGAATTATCAGATGATATAAGGCATGAATGTCCCAGGCTTTGGCCCTGATGGCCATTCCCATTTCCTCATCACTGTGGAGATGCAGGGCCTGAAACTTCTCAGCTAACTTTGGTTTCACTTCTATTCTGTGATGAATCTTCTCATTATTTTGTAGATAAAGTCAGTGCATCCAAGAAAAAGAAGTCTCTTTTCCCCCAGTACAGACTGCGAGAGTAACATAGCAAGACAGTATTGCAGGATTTTTTGAAAAGTGCTGTGGTTGGAATAAATGAGTAACAGCTTGAGGAAGTCAGCTTTCATCAGGAATATTGAAGATAATTTCCATGAGTGYTGAGACAAACCCTGTTTCTAAGATCTTTCCCTCTGTTATCCTCAGAATAAACCTCAACGTATCTTGTAATTAAGATGAAATATCTCGAATTAATATCACTGCTCAGCTGTTTCAAATCTGGTCCAAGAAATGTCTTGAGGCATTTTCTCTCTCTCTCCAGGAATGCTCTCCATATGCAGCTCACTTGTATGATGCTGAGGATCCCTCCACCCCCGTGCGGACGATCCCAGGACTATGCCAGGACTATTGCAGGCAGCTGTGGCAAAACTGCCGCACCATTTTTCGCTCTCTCTCCTCAGACCCAGAGTTAATTGCACTGGAAAACAACATGGCAAAGTTCTGCCACTACCTGTCCCTGGAGGACACYGACTACTGCTTCCCACACCTGCTGACCAACCAGAACCTTAACCAGAACCTGGGGCTGGTCACTGCTGACGCYGAGGGCTGTCTCCAGCTCTGCCTGGTGGAGGTGGCCAACGGGCTGCGCAATCCCGTAGCGATGGTGCATGCCAACGATGGCACCCACAGRTTCTTCATCGCAGAGCAGGTTGGACTGGTGTGGACCTACCTCCCTGATGGATCCAGGCTTGAAAAGCCATTTCTGAACATCAGTGAAGCTGTGCTTACCTCACCTTGGGAAGGAGATGAGAGAGGGTTTCTGTGTATTGTCTTCCATCCTAAATTCAAATTTAATGGTAAAGTGTATGTATACTATTCAGTTGAAGTTCGTTATGAAGAGAGAATCCGAATCAGTGAGTTCAGAATTTCTCCTGCTGACATGAATGCCTTGGACCATGGTTCTGAAAGGTATTGTTTTTCTGACAAATGTATTTAAGACCTTAGAGGGCAACTTGTGCATTTTTAAAGACTATTAGTGAATGAGATTTATTTAGCATAATGTTGTTTTTGCATTCCAGAGTGCTAGTATGTTAGCCCAAGTCCATCTCTAATGTACTGAGGTACAGAGCACATGTGTCCTCCATGGATGAACCGCAAGTGTTCAGGGATAAAACATACAATTCTCAGTTCTGGCATGTCAGAGGATTTAACTGAACATGGATTAAACATTATTTATAGTTAGTATTTTGGGTTTTTTTGTTGGGTGGGGCTTGGAGGTTTGTTTGTTTAGTATTTTTATTATTACTCTTTAAAATAGACTTCTGCAAAGCATGAGTGAAATTCATTCCAAAGCCAAAGGTTCCCAAAATGAGTATAAACAAACTAAGTGATACCAGACCAAAGATGGATTTGGTCCCATATTTCTTTATCTGAACAACAAGCTCAGCCCTGTGATATTACAGATTTAATATCAAATTAAATAAAATGCAAGTCACTATGTTATTACTGGGTGCATTTTGATTGGAAATGTCATTTGTTTGGGTTTGGTCTAGCAGTTGTTCCACGCTAATATGCACAGGTGATGAGAGTCTTGTTTGTGGAGTCAGTCGATAAATTTATAAACTGTTGCAGAACTATGTGATAGAACCACTGTTTTAAGAGACCCTAGACCCTAAGAATATTACTAATGCTAAGATTTTTGCTTCGTTATTTGGATTTTATTAGGGGCTTTCCAAATACTCAGCTGTGGATGATCCTAGCTCAAAAATGCACRTAGCCTAATGATAGAGAAGGGATAGTGGTTTATAAAGCAATTACAGCAATCCAGTGTGAGCAGAACTGTAGATGACAGGTACAGGGRATTATAACGTGGCACTCAGGAAAGCGAATCAGCAGCCTGGAGATATTGACAGCCCATGAGCTGTCTTGTTTAAAAATCTTCAGGCTCTATGTTTGTAACATTTTCTTTGCTTATTTAGCTTACGGTTAGTACGGCAAAAGCTTAAGAAAACAAARTTGTGGTCCTATTGTGCTTGTGTAGGCACAGGTCCCACTGACTTCATCCTGAGCTGCTGCCCGAGAAGGAGCTCAGGCTGACATGTGGTGTGCATTGTCTCGGCACAGAGGAGTGTGTCTGTTTATCCTCAGACACTTGCTCAATGCAATTTGGCTTTTTCCATCTTCTTTGGAAGGCTGAGGAAGATTCACCTTTGTGCCTGTACAGGATCGTCCCTCACTCCTGCTGCCAGCTGGAGCCTGTGCACTCTTGCACAGTTACCTTATCACAGAGGTGCTGACATTTAGGAGGTGACAATAATTCGATACTTGGGTTCCTTCCCACAGCTCACAATGACTATCAACATTTAAGAAGGTGAAAAAAGCTCTAAAAATGAGAGACTAAAAATGAGGTGGTGTTAATAAATATGATAATTTGCTTTTGTAGCTATTAAGATGCACTGCCAGCATGAAATCTGGACTTTTTAGAAGCTGGAGTAAACTAAACTTCAGTTGTTATACCTGGGAGCCTCCACTCAATGTATTTGCAGCTTTACCGTTCTATAAAATTATACTTTATATCTATCACTCTTTCTTGGTATGGAAGGCATGTGAGGAGAATAAAATAAACAAATAGCACAGAGAGTTTGGGGCTAAAATTGAGGTAAATTTTGTTGGTACTGCTTTGAATAACCTTTGTCAAAACGTCGTTTTTTTGGTGGGGCTCTTTAAACTCATGAAGTCCTGAGTGTGTAATTATCATTTAAGGATTATTCTTTTCTCTTTAAGAATGTAACTATTCCTTAATGTTTGAAAAGTTTTATGTTCAACTTGAAAGCGTGTGTCAGGGTTGTGCCAAAAGCTGTGCAGATTCACAGATGGACTGGAGCCCTTTCTCTTGAAGTTTCCAATTGGATATAAGCTCAGATGCCTTTTCTTCAATAAAATGTAAAGAAAAATGAAAAACAAGTTTAACAAGGAGGAAGAAAGAATCAGAGGAAAAGTTTAAGTAATTAAAAGTATATTTTGTCATGTGATTTCCCAGACTTTCCATATTACACAATTTGGTGTTTCTGTAATCTGGAAAATATGTTGAAACTATTTAAGGTTAGAAAATCAGCTGTGCCCAAGAAAAATTCAGTAACATGGATATGGAGGAATTTGTGTCAAAACCAATCTGTAGCTGCTTCCATCTGTCAAGAGCAGCGTTGGCATGACATTGCTTTGCCCTTTGCTTAGTGCTTGTGCAGTAGGTAATTGCTTTCTCCCTGTTTTCACTTAGGATAATCCTGGAAATAGAAGAACCTGCTTCCAACCATAATGGAGGAGAGCTGCTCTTTGGAGATGATGAGTAYCTCTATATCTTTACTGGAGATGGAGGCATGGCTGGGGATCCCTTTGGCACGTTTGGAAATGCCCAGAACAAGTAAGAGTGGATCCACCCCTATGGAAGCATGTATCTGCAGCAGGGTATGGGAAATCAATGCCAGCCACCTGAAGGCTGTTCAGGCACAAATGAAATTACCTTGAAATGGTTCTTTTTTGAGGTATGTTTAATGACTTGCCTTTTCCAAAACAGAAAGAATGAAACCCTAGACTTTCCAAATCTCCCCTCTCTGATGTTTTACCAAGGTCTAGTCTAATTTCTTTATCTTTTTCTCTTTCATTTCTTCTCCCAATACAGATCAGCCCTGCTGGGCAAAGTGCTGCGGATCGATGTGAACAACAACGACCGCGGGCCTCTGTACCGAATCCCTCCTGACAACCCTTTCATCAGCGACCCTACAGCTCGCCCCGAAGTCTACGCCTACGGAGTGAGAAACATGTGGCGCTGCTCTTTTGATAGGGGGGACCCTTACACCAAGGAAGGGAAAGGGCGCCTCTTCTGTGGAGATGTGGGGCAGAATAAATACGAAGAAATCGACATCGTGGAGAAGGGGAAAAATTATGGCTGGAGGGCAAGGGAGGGGTTCAGCTGTTACGATAAAAAGCTTTGCGCCAATTCTTCAATGGGTAAATAAATGTGCTCTCATTTTTAATTCCTGCCTTTAAAGCCTGGCTGCTTGGTGGCAAACACAACTTTTTGAGATGTGAATCTCTACTGTCTCAGTCTACAAGGGAACTGGCTTGGGCATAAGTACTGAAATCCAAATGTTACTATTTCTACATTAAGAGGAAAGTGAAACATGCTAGCTATTGTTTTTCTAGGTGATCAATGTTGTTAGTGAAATTACTTGGTTTAAAAGTTTCTGGATTTAGGGTGTTTAAAGATTTCTCTAAACCGTTGGATTCTCTGGTTTAGAGGGACAATTGCATCTTTGCCACATAAAATAAGCTTTTGTGCAGGAGAAAAAGAATTTGGAGGAATTGTATTTTTCTCCATAACTCACAAGTAGTGTCCTTATTAAAAAAAAAAAAAAAAAAAAAAAAAAAAAAAAAAAAAAAAAAAAAAAAAAGAGAGAAAAACTTATGCAATGCTTTATGCGTGCATAAAACAATGCTTATGCACGCACACTGCCCGCTTTGCAGGTAACTGAATCTACAGTGTATTTTTGTTTCTTCTAGCTATGCCAAAAAGGAAAACGTCCTGTTATTTTCATTTCTTTAAACTGTTCAAAACTGGATTGAGAGCATTTGCTGGCTGGCTAAGTTCCAGTGCACATGTGAAGTCAGAACATATTGAATTGCAAGGCCTGATGTGGGACCGTGTCTTGTTCTGAAACCTCTTCCCAAAGATCCAGGGGGGCACTGGAGTAGGCTGGCACTGATTTGCATTAGTTGAGATTCTGATTCTTTTCTCTTCTATGTGCTACGTGTGTTGTTGAATTTTCTTCCTATTATGAACTCAGTTTAAATTCCTTACTTTTATTAATTTAGCTATAAGTACAATGAGAGTGATTAAGTATTTTTTTATAAAATGTCGAGAGCAGGAAGATTTTTTGCATTCCCTTTGCTGAAGCAGTTGTTCAGAGAGCTCTTTTAGTGCTCTCCTGTGTGACAGAACCCACATGAGCGTTCATGGCAGATATTTTACTGAGGTCTCCAGGGATTCAGAGCAATTTTTGACTACTTTAGAGACCCTTTTGTTAGAACAGTGAAATGTCACAGCCCCTTTTGAATGAAAAGTACAGCTGAAGTGTAGAAAACACCTGCTTTAGATGAAATTCCCCTGGTTCAAATTCCTCTCTGGCAGAGCTGCCAGGTTTGCTACTTGCAGCATCTGCTACAGGGGCAGAGAGAAGGGCTGTGAGGATGAGGAGGAGTGGGTACCATGGGGTGAGCCAGGGGTTTCAAAGGAAAGGAGAGGAGGCACCTAATGGAGACCCTCAAAATCAGGACAGCTCTCTCCGATTTACATTTGTCTTATATTTTAACTTACATTTTACAATGAATATGGCAGTACTACATCATTCATGCCTGTGCCATCCCATAAATATTTGATGGGCCTTTCAAGTTGCTTCTCCATCTCAGAGGAGCTGAAGCTATTTGTGCTGACATCTGACATATCTTTTCATCAGTGCCTGCAGTCTGGAGTTACCCATCTCTTTTTTTCTTTTCACCACCTAAACAAAGCTGCATTGGGCAAACATTTCCAGCATGGGTGCAGGGACTCTAGGAGTAATATGTGAATTTGTAGCTAAATCAGACAGGCTCTGTAGAAATGTGTGAGAGATGGATTGTTGTGGGAGGAGAAGGGCTCAGGAGAGTGCTGAAGTGCCTTGGTGAGGGGCAGGGCTATCAAATTTGGTTTTAAAATTGTGAAAATCAAGCTAAATACAATTCCATCAGCACTTCATTTAAATAGAAGATGGTGCAGTGAACCTGATTGTACTCTGCCAGTCTCAGAACAATCTAGATAATGAGCTATTCTGCAGCAGGTGCAAAACAAGTCACAGATCTTTTCTGCCCTACAGATGATGTGCTTCCAATTTACGCGTATCCACACAAAATGGGGAAATCTGTTACAGGAGGCTACGTCTATCGAGGCTGCGAGTTTCCAAACTTAAATGGCCTGTACATATTTGGGGATTTTATGAGTGGGTAAGTAAACACTTAGGACACTCACTGAGTTGAACCCCCAACCAAAATACCCCCACAAATAGCCTGATAGCCCTTGAACCCTTCCCCTTTGTTTTTTCATGTGCTTGTGTTGACCTTGAAAGATGAGGGGTGTATAATGCATTTGGGTTAATATTAACAATCCTTCACTTTTCAGAGAAGCTGCAGTTCCCATTGCAGCTAGTGTGGGTAGGAAACATGGAATATCCTTTCAGGTGTCCATGCTAACATTCATAAATCATCTTGGTCGGGTTGTGGAAGTGTTCTTTTGCCTTGCAGACGCCTGATGTCTTTGAAGGAGGATCATGCTACTGGAGAGTGGCAGTACAGTGAAATCTGCATGGGGACGGGACAAACGTGCATGTTCCCAAGGCTGATCAATAACTATTACCAATACATCATCTCCTTTGCTGAAGATGAAGCAGGTAGTCTTTTAACTTTATGTCACAYTGAATAAATGTTTGTGGTTTCTCTTCAGTCTAAAGCCAGAGAAGGGATCAGAGAGGGCTCCTGGGAGGCAGCAGGTAGTGGGGAGGCACAGCACAAGTCTATCAGTCTTTAAAGTGGGTGAGATTCCCAGCATCTGCCAAACATCAAACCAAAGTTACAATGCTAATTTTGAGGTCTGTGTGTCACAGAGTGCCTCAGTGGGAATTGGAGAGGCAGTTCCTGTGGGACTGAGTTTGGTGTGCTGGATGTGCTGCTCCCCTCATGCCTTCCCTCTGGAGAGCAGGGAGCAAGTAGAATAAAACAAAGCTTAGAAAAGAAACCTCATCCTTCACAGTGCCATACCTTGGGGAATGCAGGCCCTGGGAGGCTGAGAAACTGATACCCAAGGGAGAGCAATTCTTTATTTTTGCCTAGTCAAGAAGGCTGTGGGCATTATTAATSGGTACAGGAAAGCAGATGCCATGAACAGCAATTATGAGTCTGCTCACCCCAGGCAGGGGTATTTGCACATCCCAAGGTGAAGTAGAGCAAAAGCCTATGTTATGTCTTGAACGAGGCATCAAACAAAAGGCTGCTTTAGTCCATATTTTATTAGTGCCAGGGGAATTTTGCCTTGCAAAAGACTGAAGAATACAGTCTCAGTGGAGCTTTGTTGTGTTTTCGTAACTGGACACATTTGGCTTTCTAGAAGGGAACTGCTGTGATCTGAAGAAGAAATAAAGAGTCCTGGGGTGAAAGGTGTCTCCTGTTGTTTGCACAAGGGTATTGCAGAGCATGCAGCCCCTGCAGCCCTTGGTTGGGGGTAGGGAGAGAATAAGCCCCACGATGTTCAGCACCATTGCTGAGGAGCTTCATGTGTGACCCAGCAATGCAGGTGCTGGGATCTGTCCTGTTCCAGGGAGGTCCTGGCTTGTGGTCACAAGCTCCTGCTTCCAGGATGCCCCAGCTTATAAACATCTGTTTTTTCCTGCAGATTATGTCAAGTTTGGATGTTGCACAAATCATATAAATGCAAATTTTATTTTATATAAATGCAAATCCTCCAAGTATTAGCTTGAAAGTTTGACTTTTTTTTTTTAGAGTTAAATTCCATTTTCTTTAATGGTTAATATTAATGGCATTTAGAGCTGTTTCACAGTGTTGTAGTGAGAAGGATATCTTACCCTGAAATCAAATAACTTCGTTCAAATCAGCTTTATGCCAAGTGCAATATCAAGCTGTTGATTGCAGACCTTGCTCACGCACATGAGGATGGTCTCCCTCATCCCGTGCTTGCCAACAGAGTTTGGACAAAGAAGGGGTGAAAAGCTGCCACCTTTTTGCCCTGCACTCTGCATAAGTACAATGGAGATGAGTGGAGATTTGGGCTGGAGTCTCTTTTCAGAGGTAGTTAATTGCCTTGTGTTTGCTTTATTGTAATGGATAGATATCTGTTGATAACAATGTATTGAGGCTGCTTTATCTGCAGTGAMCAGTCTTCTCTTGCACCTTTTTTGCTGGGAATCTCATTTTCTTACCAGTTTGCCACGAACTTTATTTTAACAAGGTTTTCATCACGTTTAAGCATTTAGGTTTCAGGGCTGTTGCTCTGAAGAATGTTAATCTAACTGGTGCTGTGGATGTGTGTATGTGGTGGGAAGAGCTCTATTTTTGGATCACTGTACAGAGATTCCAAAGCCCCATCCCTGGCCATCGGAATATGTCAGGGACATTCCCAGGCACTGTGTCCTGTCTGTGGGTCACATGTGTGCAGCCTGTGTGCTTCACAGCCTGAGCATCCATCCTCCTGGCTGATAACTTCCAGGAAAGAGGGGCAGGATGTAAAGCACACATCACCACAAAACTCAGTGCCAGCTGTTTCCCATTCCCGTTTGGACCAAAGCTCAGCCCCAGCTGCCACCAACAGCCCCCACATTCGTTTGCTCACTCTGTCCCCTCCGTTCCTTCCCTTCTTCCCCTTGGGGTACCCATAGGATGCCCAAAGAAATCTGCCTTACTCACTAAGCAAGTCTATATTGCCTTTTTTTTTTCTATTTTCTCTCTCTCTCTTTCTTTTTTAAATATAGCAAATTTATTTTTTTCTCTCTGATCCTTTTTGTTGCACCACTCGAGCACTTGAGCTGTCAAAAGAGGAGTGCCAGAAGGACAGTTTATCCCAGTGTCCCCTGCACAGCAGGATAAGAGGGATAGAAATGCAGTTAGGAGAAAATAAGTCAMATAAATGGTGATGGACATTGTTTGGCTGAAGGTCGAGCGCTGTACATGTGACCTGRCAGGGCTGTGATGAATCAAATGCCTTTTGTGTGAGATACGTCTCACTTTGTGAGTGTGCTAGAGAAAKCAAAARCCAAATCTTGTTCTCCTGTAATTCWCCTGCCCAAAGGAGTGCTTCATCCAAATAAGCAGAAGACGGGGAGCTTTCTTAATTTCCTTGCTTTTCATTTCAACAAAGGTAATTCAGGGTTTGACTGTTTTTCATTAGAGAAGACGAAGGACACAGATCATAATGATCTCAAGGAAAGTCTGGGCAGGTGACTTTGCACTGGAAATTTGTCCAAATAGCATTTCATGAAGATTTGTAAAAGCTCCCACTCACAGAGAGTATTTCATGCCAATGGACTGCAGATGAACTCTCACTACAACCCTAAATTTAAACCTTATTTCCTCCAGTAATCAGATACCCATGCTGGCCTGCATTTCCTGATGCTCTCTTACCTGTGATGCAGAGTTAACACTTTCATGCTGTACAGGACAGAAACTCCATGGACAGTTTTTATGGCTGTGTCTGTTTTTTTCCTCCAGGGGAATTGTACTTCATGTCCACTGGYGTACCAAGTGCCACAGCTCCCCATGGAGTGGTGTACAAAGTGGTGGACACCTCCAGGTATGAGATGTTCTTTTTGCAAAGCCTTCTGTGGTAGAGTGGGTCATGGTGTGGATGTGATGAGTGATGTGGGATGACTAATTAACTACTCAATTCTCCCATGCTGGGCCCTTCTGGGGAGGTTGATCAAGGAACACCCGGAGCAACCCACTGTGGGTCTGCTTTGCTCCTGCAGTCATGGGGGTCTACACTGCCTGGTGCCAGCTTGTTTTGGGGCTGGTWGGTGTTATGTGTGTTGGGAGTTTTCTTGAATGTTAAAGCAGTATTTTATGGGTGGCTTGTCTTTTTTGGGCAAACTTTCTCTAGATTCCTGCCCAAAAAGAGGCAGATTTTCTCAAGGTGTTTATTCTCACTTCCTCTCCATCCSTTTTTTTTATCTCCCACAAGAGCACTGTGCCCCCAGGTCCTAAGCTGGACCAAGTGTGACCTGCAGAGCTTTCTTGGCAAACCAAAAATGAATGTCAAAAAGAACATTCTTTTTAGTGTTTCAAAGAGGAAAATRGATTGGACAAGAAGATAGGACCATCATTACACTTCCTGGATTCCACATGCCTGTATCTGAGACTGGGCAAGGCAGGGAATARCTGTGTTTAATGGGAAGACTTACAGCTGTTTTTTCCATCTTCCTGTTTTTTTAAGTGTTACTATTATTGGCTAAATACCAAGCTACTTTCAGCCAGAAATGGAGAGTGAGATTTTTGAAGCTGCTTTTTTTTTGGGGGGGGGATATGGATTAAATGTACGGCTTTAGCTATCTGAGCATTTTGAACCAAACCACTTGTCTAGTTTTATGTTRAAACCAGTCCCCAAAGTTAAAAAGCCCCCAAATCTGTCATGTGTTTCCTCCAACTTTCCTCTGTCAGGAGCATTTTCCATTATCTAATGCAACAGAAGAGTTCCTGTAAACTATGTATTAAGAAGATGGTATTACGCAATCTTTGCAAAAATAAAGCAGAAGTCAAACTCAAGTTTTAAGTTTAAGTTTAAAAAGAAGTTTAGTTTGTGTTTAGAGTATAGAAGAAAGTAATTGGAAATTTCATAAAAGTAGGGAACATTCTTGTGTAGAYAGTTGAGAGAGAAGCTCTCTGCCTTCCACAGAAATGCAAACAATCCTAATTACACAGGTGTTATACCTTTCAAATGCAAACATCATGCATTCTTGAACCAATTTAAAAACTTCTGAAGAAGTCAAAGGGTTAACAAGACAGCCGTCATGGGGAAAAGTGGTGATAAACTGCATGTAACTTTTTAGAAGTGAGATATACCTCTATGGCAAACAACTTTGTGTCAAAATAACGCACCATAGTAAGAGAGAGCCTGTGGAGGAGACACTTGGAGTTCTTTTCTGAAATTGATGCATTTTTTGGCACTACATTTGTTTGGTCTTTCTGTATGAATCAATAGCRTGTTATTTTGCTTCTGTGAAAACAGTCTGAAATCTTGCATGCACATGACCTTTGTGTCAGATGTTCAACATATACTGTCTAGTTTTGTAATTTTTATTTTCAGTTTGATTAATCTCTAATGCTTGAACCTGCCAATGTTTTATTTCCTTAATGGCTTCGATAGTGRCAACTGAAAATACAGCCAGAGGACTCCACTGCCTTGTGAATATTTGGACTTGCATCAGTGGAGATCTGTGATTGTTTAGTTACGTTTTCGAATATAAAAGATTAGTTACATCATTTAAACAGACATGTCTTTTTTTCCAATAAGCATTATCTTCTTAGAAAAACAATGGGAGGCAATGGGTTCTTATGCCAGAGGAAAGGAATTAATTGTGCAGTGTATGTGTCCCTTTTTTTCAAGGAGAGCACCACCAGGAAAATGCCGAGTTGAGCCATCACCAGTGAAAGTCAAAAGCAAGCGCATCCCGTTTGTGCCAAAGGAGAGTGAGTGTAACTTTTGCTGTCTATTATTGGTCCATGTCAGCTGGAACTAGATAAAAACTCCAGACTTGCACTATCTGTCCACGTGTGTTGAGACCACCCAGAACTTCACTCTTCAGGGTATCCTCAAAGTTAAATGTTTCCAGCTGTTTTGGATCTGAAGAGTTGGTTCAAATAAGTCATAAAATATTTCTCTTTTCCTGGCCATGTGAAATTTTCTTTAGTTCCTCAGTCTGTACATTTTCCCTTTTTCATGCTACATTATACACATTTCGCTACCAACAACTTGGTTTCCCTGTTCCTGTCCAGAGACCCTGTGCTCAATRGTGCTTTTCAGTGACAAGTGATTTTTTGCAGTAGCTTCAGCTAGTGAGGAGGATATGATGGATAAAGGGTTGGTAAGTAGCTCACTGACCAAGATGAGGGCTGAGTCACTGTTACTTGAGAGTGAGAAAATATGGCATGAAAAAATGCTCCCAGAAGAATCAGTGATCAGGCACTGAGGTGAACTTTTGRCTTACCCAAACCCTCCAGGTCTTTTTGATTGCTTCATGCTGCATGAAGTATTGCATTGCTAAAGCTGGAGTAGTCAGTGATGGGGCTGAATCTGCAGCAAGGCGAGTATTGTTTGTGTGAGGTGCAAAAGCCTAAATACAATATTAGGATCTCAGAAGTAGATTAGGCAGTATCACTGTTCTTTTCCCTRTGCATATAAGTACCTAGGCTGTACTCTAACTTCCCTTCCAACTCAGCATAGGCTATGAACTTTGCCACAAAGTTAATGGTGCTGTAGGAACTGTAAAGTCAGGATACTTTTATTTAATTTTTAATTACATTAATCACATTACATTGCATTTGAGTCACTAACAGTTCCTACAGCTTTAGCTTCAGGGAATAATGAGGGCACTCAATACCTTGCAACACTGAGTTTTTAAAGAAGTGGAACAAACTCTAAGGCTAATTATTGACTGCTGACATGTCTGAGTACTCAGCATGTCTTCAAAGATATTCTCCTTTGCAAAGATGTTCTCCTTTGCAAAGATGTTCTCCTTTGCAACTGCAGGCAGTTTCCAAATATTATTGACTTGGTTCATGTTCAACCATTTTTGTTTCTGTTTCTGCTCTATGAATTACCCTCTGTGCAAGTCCAAAGTTCTGATTTTTAACTACACATATAACAAAATCTTTTGAGCTTGTTTACAAGGTAGTTTTCACCATAAATTAAAACTTAGAAATGGTGGGAGAGATTCTACCAAGTGTCTAAAGAGCTACACTCACTTTTTGATGAAAATCAAACACAACACACATTTTTATTCAGAAGCATGCAAACAAAGATATGTAGCTCTAAATATTTATTGTTTTGGTCAGTATTTAGTCTATTGTAACAGAATCAAGAAGGCATATGTCTTGTATTAGCTATKAGTGCATTTGGTAAAAGAGTGGTCAATAAGAGAGAATTATACAATGCCAACTTGATCCAGTGAGGTGAAAAGCACTCGCATGTGACCATTAGCTTCCATAGAATCCTACACAGCATTCCATGAGTCCCAGGGTTTTTAAGTGCTTTGCCAGATCAGGCTCCAGAAAATGAGCTGTGCACAGGTAAGACCTTTGAATCTGCTTCTTGCCTTCAGAACCTCAGCTTCCAAAGAAAGGAAATACTTTCATGCTGTGAATACAATTCCTTTTCAAAGAGTGTTATTTGAAAAAAACATGGACCACTGCAAGGGTTTGTCTTTTGGGGGCAATAGATACTAAGCACAAATAAGACAGTGGTATTTTTCCTCCTCTCTGCATTACAAAGCAAATGATGAATGAGAATTAATAAATCTGGGATATAATTCAAAAAGTCATGATGTCTTTGCTAATGTCTGTGACACTGTCCCAGCTCTGTTGAATGTTATTCTGTGAAATTCTGAATTGCTTCCTTCTGGCAAACTAAAACTTATTTTTAAGCTAAAAATAAAGCACATGTGAATAAGCAAGTCCAATAATGCCTGGAAACTGTGACAGCAAAGAATTTTCATCTCTTCAGAGTTCAAGGCACTTTTATTTTTTTTCATAAGGAAGAACAAACCCAACCCCAAATCCTGTTTTATGTGTTGTCCTGGCAACTCTGTTCCTCTTGCACATTCCAGTTGCCAGAGAGAATTGATTTTGAATGTTCCTGATTTCAGCTCCTCTGAATAAAGCATCTGGCCCAGTAGGGAGGCCACACTCTCCTCTGGTAATGATCCAAYCCTTAGTAATGAAGAGCTGAAATAGTGCTTGTCTGTAAAATGCTTTCAGCAGGAGAGAAGGATGTGGTGAAGAGCTCCACTTCTGCCTATGAAACTCCAGCACCTMCCTTTTAAGGGCCAGGCTGACATTTGCCCATAAACCACTTGGAGCTTCCTTTTTGGGAGAGGCTCGTGTTGGCATTCAGCCCTGCAGTCCTCTCTGCTAACCATCAGCAGCCGACATTATTCACTGAGGAAATACCGGGTCACTGGYAGCGTTGTTGCTTCTCAACAGGATCAAGTAGACAGGTTCCAAGAAATCAGTTTAATACGTCAAAAATTAGCACCGGTTACATATAGCTGTCTTCAAGCATTGCCCAGGGACTGACAGACTCACGGTTTTTTGGCTTTTCCCCCAACAGAGTTTATTATGAACACACCAACGCCCCGTCCCCGGCTGAAGACCACGACCGAGGCGCCGTGGGGAGGTGTCCCAGCCCCCCAAACCCCCCGCACGCCGGCAGTGGACGGGGCGGGCCGAGCCCCAAGGCCGCCGGGGAGCAGAATCAGGACTGCCACCACCACGGCAGCGCCCAGCGGCAGCGCCCCCAAACCCGGGAGGGCAGGAGACAAGAGCGGGCAGCGCAGGAAGAAGAAGCCTCCCCGCAACGGCGCCGTGCGGCTGATGCGGCAGGGCCGGCGGGGCCGGGGCCGGGGCAGGGTGGAGGTGTTCATCGACGGCCAGTGGGGCACCGTGTGCGACGATGGCTGGAGCTTGGCCGCCGCCGCCGTGGTGTGCCGCCAGCTCGGCTTCCCCTACGTGG
Organism: Malurus melanocephalus; assembly: GCF_030028575.1. Classification (NCBI taxonomy): domain Eukaryota; kingdom Metazoa; phylum Chordata; class Aves; order Passeriformes; family Maluridae; genus Malurus; species Malurus melanocephalus. The sequence continues at coordinate 308,538 of NW_026623552.1, forward strand.
TGCGGGCCACCAAGAAGGCAGAATTTGGGGAAGGGACCTCCCTCCGCATTCTTCTGGATGATGTGCAATGCTCCGGGCAGGAGAGGACGCTGCTGGAGTGCTCCCATGCCGGTATCGGCACGCACAACTGCTCGCACGAGGAGGATGCCGGTGTGGTGTGCAGCCGGGAGGAGGTGACAGACTGGTGACAGAGAAGATGGGGAAGGCAGCTGAGGGACTTGGAGCACGTCCCTTCCTTGTCCAACTCTCTAAACCAGCTGCTGTACTGAGGAGGGTGTGCCCTGCCTTGAGGATGCTGCATCTGTTCAAAGTAATCTTATGTTTTCTTCATGTTTGCCCCCTTGCATCTGCCTCAGAGGAAAGAAAAAAGTAAAATGAAGCAGTGAATTGAGTATGTTGCGGGCAGGGACCACATTTCTATGGGCTTTTTATAGGAGAAAACCCCATCAGCCTTTATAGATCAGAAAAGAGATGCATCCTGTTGCCCTTTCCCATTTCAAAATACAGCATTCTTCAGCTGTGCTTCACACTGTTCTGCCAAAAAGTAAATTCCCAAACGACCACGTTTCACTCTTATGGAAGCATTTACATTGTTTGCCTTGCTTTGCCACCTGCAGCTCTGAGCTGAGGTTTCTAAGCATGTGCCTTTCTAAATCTGTGCCTTTTTTTTACAATTTACAAAAGTTTCTTTTTTTAACTTTCCACTTAGTAGTTTTAAAGAAAAAAATATTTTTCTGTAATGCTTTTTATTGGTATAAACCTATTCCTCATCAAGAATAAGAAATACCAGATAATTTAGAAGAAATCATAGCATACTGCATGAAAAAATATCTGCAGTTTACATTAGCTTAACTGAAAAGAAAATCTGACCCTTTTTCCATGAACAGTATTGAAAATCTGTCCCTTTTTACATGAATAGGATCATTATCCAGTTTAACTCTGAGGATACTATGTACAAGTTTCTCCACTTCCCCAAACTTTATGAAGGCATGTTTTTTCATTCAGTTTTTCACAGGTGTGAATGACTAAAACAAGAGGTAATGCACTGGGGCAAAATCCTGTAATATTTATCCCTTTTTTAGAGGACATTAAAGAAAAGCAAACAAAAGCAACCTTATTTTGTCTGAAATTGTTTTTCACCTGAGTGGTGATTGGAGACACATGTTCTCTTATGAAAGCATTTTGCTTGGTTATTTGTTTTCCCTGGTGTGATCAAGATAGATTYTGTCTTGCTGCTCACACAATAAAATGAGAAAGACAATGCCCCCCCCCCCAAAAACCCCTCAAATGTAAAATGACCAGTGTGTCCCGAAAAGTTAACAAGCAAAAAGTTGCATCTAAAACTCTTACTATGGATATTTATTTTAATGTCCCAATTTCAAGTTGATAGTGCCTTCTTAATCCTAAAACATATATAGGGTAAAACATATGTAGGGTTTTAAATATTTTTGTATGTATCACATCAATAAGCACAGCAGTCTGTAGTCAAATTTTACTGAAGACATGACTCGAGCTCAGAAAGCTCAGCAGTGGCACTGTGGCACTGGCATTGGGTGCAGAGATGAGCCTGGGGTCCCAGCTTCACATGCTGCCATGGTTTTCCTCTTGCCTTTATCTCTCCTATCAGCCTCTCCCCCACCTCTCACCAGTTAAATTTTTATATGTTGGGCTTCATGATGGCCAAAAGGAGAACAGCAGCTCATGTACTCTTGCCCTGCCTCAGACTCCAAGCCAGCAAAACACTCCCAGGGATGTGCCCAGCTCAGCCTGCTTCTTCTTTCACGTGTTAGCATAGATCTGGCTGTGAGGGGGACAGTCCCCAGCACAAATCCATCCCTCTGTACGAGAGCTCGTCCTGTCGCCGTTTGGGTGTGGTCAATATAGAAATTCAGAAGTGCCGAGGAGAAAAACAGTCACAATGTATCAATATCCAGGCCTGCCTTTCCTCTCGGGAACATGCCAGAAATCATCTCTGAAAGGTCAGCTTGGCATGTGAGATGCATCGGTCCCCTTAATAAACACACACTTTTCTATGTGAAAAGAGATGTAAACATGTTTTGATAATTACAAACTGCATTCCAAATTTAAGCTTTAAGAAATCATATTTTTTCCCTCTGTAAACAAACAAGACATCAAACCCATTTGATGTGTGTTCATACCTTGCTGCCTCCTACATGACTTTCCCAGAGTTTTCATGTTTGGGGCACAGGTGTAGATACAGAGCTGCCTCGAGCCATGTTTCAACATTGTCAGAAAAGCAGCTATGATGGAAAGAGCAATCATTCTTTTACAATAATGTAGTAAATAGGGATGCTATTTTTAACAAAAAAAAAAAAAAAAAGTCTGTAGTGTTCAGTCACTTGTACAAATATAATATTACATCAAGTAGTTTGTTCCTCAGGGGCATTAGCTGTTGGCAGTCACTAAATCCTTAGACTGTTTTTGTCATTATTAACATCTTGCCAATTACTTGTCCACTCTATGCTGGAAAATTTTATTGAGTGACAATGATCATGACCTCACGATACACGGGCTGGGGGACAACTGACTCAGGGTGAAAATCACAGAAAGGTCTGTATTTGGCAATGCTTTTTGCTAAGTTTGACTCCTGTATCCGGCATAATCTGTGGCAAAAGATCTTGTTTTGGATCAGCTCTTTTATTATTATTAACTTTTTATGAGAGTTTTCCTGTCCACATCTGCCATGGTAAATTCTGAGAGACCAGAATAGCCAACCCTCTGGATATTCGTGTGCTACTGAATGCATTTACCAGCACAAGAGCTGCCTATGTTGTGCCTTCTCCTTGCTGTCCTCACAGCTTAAACAACGCTGCACCTTCAGAGACAGAACAGAATATATTTTCAAACCTAAATAGCCATGAAAAGCCAAGCAAAAAAGAGCAGGAGCTCGGACCAACCCTGTGTCTCACCAACTTCTCAAATTCACCTTGGAACTTCACCTGCTAACAGTTGCCCATTCTCTGCTCTTCTGTTGGGCTCCCAAATCTCTCTCGCTCCTCGTGTTTGCGGGCATGTGCAGGTTGGCAAAGTGTCCACGCGGTGGCAGTTCAGTCCCCAGCAGCACGGGGACACACGGGGAAGCTCAGCCCAGCCTTGCTCCTTCCACCGCAGCGTGTGGTTCCAGGGCAGATCATAAACACAGGAGTGGCTTGGGATCACGTCCTTCACACGAGGGTATAGAAACACGTTACAATACATTGTAATGTTGTTGTATTAAAGTTTGTTGGAACAGAAAAGAAATGGTTTTTTAAAAGTTCATCTTTAAAGCATGGAAAAAGTAATTTCTGCAGTGTACTCAGGCTGAATACTTAGGGGACTTATCAGCTTATAATTGTACTTACCTGAGAAGCTTAATTTTGAGAGCTTACCTGATTTACTCAGGGCTCAGACCTGTATCATATGGCCTCTCTTTCCCATCAAAATGTAAAAGTACAGAATATTTTATCACCTCCCAGTGAGATGCTCACAACCAAGGTACAAGCAGGAATTTTTCACAGGAATTATTCTGAGACTGATTCCAAAAGAAAGAATACCTTACAGATAGTAATGATCTAGTCTTGAAGTATGCTGACAAACCATTCATGAAACTCAAAAAATCAATGTTTCATCAGGAAGTTCATTGAATGTCTTTAAAGACATGGTTTCATCAGCCAGATTTAGTTTTTAAGCACTTTCTCCTGGTGATTCTATTCTTGCTATCAGCTATATCTTTCCCAGTGATGGCTATTCATACCGTGATATAATTACATGTACTTCCTGAGCAGTGCAAAGGAATGGTAGATTTTTTTCTGAAAACAAGTGGATTTTAAACCACGGCCTTAACAGGGTTAAAAAAAAAAAAAAAAAAAAA
>NW_026623552.1:312430-315298 GCF_030028575.1 Malurus melanocephalus
TAGATAATAATGATGTTCTTTGAGAATATGTACTCAAAACAGAGAGGAAAATAATTTAGGGTTGTTAGGCAATTGTTTTGAACCAAATAAGGAACTACAAGTTCAAGAAGAATCAATGTTAATATTAAATATAACAGGAAGTCAAATAATACCTTAAAAAATACCTGGATCATTTCAGTGGGTGCCTCCTTGTTCTTGAATTATTCAAAGTAATGACTTATTTTGTCTCTATTTGTCTCCAAACCACTGGTGGTTCTCCTGACCCCATCATAACCTCCCTCGCTGATCCTTTTTCCAGTTTGAGGCCTAAAGCCTTCTGTCTGTGCACCTCTGCTGAGCTGGTAGGAAGAGTGCATGGGGTGTTCACACATGGTGGATGTGCCCCAGGTTTGTCCAGGCCTCTATACACGAGTACATTCAGGCACCTTTTTCTGCTTGCTCCCCCATTTCTAATCATTGTCAATGCTCTGCTTGCTTCTTTGATCTGCTCTGAGTGTTAAGCTGAAATTCCTGAATAAACACCACCACTAAACATATACAACTGGCATTCATGGATATGGACATGTAATTATATAGTTTATCTTGCCCCATGCATTACTTTTCATTCATCAGAAACTAATTTCCACCACTTTATGGCTTGGTCCCTTGTGTCCTGCAATCCTTATGCAATTCATATCAGTGAGCTTTAGAATGCCTGTTTTGAATAAAGCAGTATCATCTCTCACTCCCGTGTGTGGACGAGGAATGAGTATGTTGTATAACATGGTGCCCAAAGCAGACTGCTCTAAAAACCTATTAATTACTACAGGCATCAACAGCATATTCCCTTTATCTCTTCTAATTTAAACAGTTAAAAACCAACAAAAAGCCTCTGCCTTCCTTGTCCTGGGATGCTTGGTTTGTCCAGGAGTCTTCAGAGACAAGCCTTATTTAAAACATTTTTGCAAACAAACATAGGAAGGTGCAGCATTCYTCCTGACCTCCTCGTGCACTTGTGCAAGGCATCATCTCCACCCAGGAAAGCATATATCCATCCATACACACACACATATGTATTACAGAATCATGGAATGGTTTGGGCTGGAAGGGACCAGCCCCATTCAACCCAGTCTTGAACACTTCCAGGGTTGGGGCATYCACAACTTCTCTGGGCAACCTGTGCCAGTGCCTCACGGCCCTCACAGTAAAGAATTTATTCCTAATATCTGATCTAGATCTACACTCTTTAAGTTCAAAGCCATTCGCCCTTGCCATGTCACTACACGCCCCTGTAAAATGTTCCTCTCCTGCTCTCTTGTAGCCCCTGCACTGAAGTTTCCCTGGAGCCTATTCTCCGGGCTGAAGAGCCCCGGCTGTCTCAGCCTGGCTTCACGGGAGAGGTGCTCCATTCCTCTGCCCATGTTTGTGCCCTTCTCTGGACCATACCTACACACACCCATCGACACACGCTGTGTGGGTACACTCGCACCGCACCGAGCTCTCCGCGCAGGCCGCCGCCGCCGCCGGGCTCTTTAACGGGGCCGTCCCCTCCCGCAGCCGGGGCCTTTCCCGGCCCGCCCCGGCCGCCCTTTGCTCGGGGCGGGGGGAGGCGCTGACAGCCGGCGGGGATGGAGGCGCTGTGGGCGGCGGGGGGGCTCCTGCTGGCCCTCTCCCTCCTGGCCTTCGTGCTGTACTGCTGCTACGTGAAGTACATCCACCTCAAGTACGACCACATCCCCAGCGCCCCGCGGGAGAGGTAAGAGGCGGGCCGGGCCGGCGAGGCGGCGGCGCTCTGGGCCCGTGTCTCCGCAGAGCGCTCGCTGTCAGGCTGGAGCCGTGAGACAACGTCAGAGCAGGAAATAAATAAACCCTCCAGCTGGTGTGCGTGGGCCGGTCCGGGCCGGGCGGCTGCGGGCAGCGGCGAGCGGTCAGACAGGCTGGGSACAGCGCTCGTGTGTGTGCCCGCTGCCCGGGAAGCGCTGGCACCGCCGGGCATCGCTGAGGATGCAGCCAGCACGGCCTGGCCGGGACTGCATGTCCTGACCTACATCTCCCGGGTGGCCACAGCGGCATGAAGGAGCGCTTTGGAGTGGCCCACCCGAGCTGTGCGTTTGCTCATGACCCTAAAGAAGGAGTTGACACCAGCACCAGCCATGCAGGAGGGACCAGCACGTCCAGCCGGCCTCACTGCTCCAGGAGGCAGCTGACACTAACTTCACCAGGCACCTTCCGTGCTCTCCTTCATAAGCCAGGTGTTTGGTTTCTGCCAAAAATAAATAAAAATGTCATAAGTGATAAAGGGCAATGAGAAAGCTGCCAGCAAGGCAGTGGCAGCGCTGTCACAAGGAGTCACGGTTCTTGCAGGAGTGCGTGGGCTTCCCATTTAACCTCACCTGTGGGTGCACATGCCCTCCGTAAGATGCCACACAGAGACACCAGCACTCATCTACAGCCTTACAGACACCACGCTCTCCTGCCCACCCCCAGGCTTCAGCCTACTTGTGTAATCAGGGGCAGATATCAAGATTAGAGAGATGATGGTCTTGTCATAYCTGAAACTGCTTGTAGTTCGGTTCCTTTTGAGGTGTAAAGTAACACGGGAGAGGGGTGGCAGCTTGAGGAACTCTGTGGCTGCTTTTCTGTCCCTTCTTCAGGGCTTGAGGCTTGATATTAGTTATAAGCACAGGATCTGTCCCAGGAAGTTTTCTAGTACRGGTTTGTCTAGGTGGAAGCCTGTATGTCATATGAGCCCTCAATACCTAGTGGCTTTTCAAAAGCATTAATTGGCAGGRACAGTCCAAAGCTTCTACTGCAGTACTTGTTGCACAAACACTTGCACTCCTAAATGTCAAACCTAAGAAAAATCAAATACCTCCACCTATGAAAAGT
>NW_026623552.1:315363-335356 GCF_030028575.1 Malurus melanocephalus
TGCAGTGGTGGTCTTCCCAGTACACTGATGAACTGGGGCAAGTCTTGTAGAGGGCAGCTGGGGTGCCCAGGATACTGAGGGTTGGGCTGGCTTTGGGTGGAGAAGCAGTTGCTGAGAGGCAGAGGGGATCCAATGGCTTGGATTGGATCCAAGTTGTTTTAAAGCAAATTCAATTTAGGTGTAAGGCAAAACACCTTCATCATGAGGGTACTCAAACACTGGCACACATGGCTGGGTGAAACCCTGAGCCATGTATCATAGCTCTGATGTTGACTGGCCTGGAGCAGGTGACTGGCCTGGTGGTCTGCAGGTGTCCTTGCCAACCCAGATTACTCTGAAATGGGATTAATTGAATCTAAACACTTGTCATCTGATATTGTATCTGGAAAACTGGAGAAGAGCAGCACCAGAAGCAAAGGCTGTCTTGTGTGCAACTTGCTGCGTACCAGATATGCTCCCCAGCCAGCCAGTCCACAGCCTGGGTTCTTTCAAGGTTTTATTCTGTCTCATGGACATGACTTTCCCCTTGCCTTTGGCTTTTTCCCTTTGATAAAACCTTTAAAAGGCCTTATTTTAGGTTGAAGTACAACAGGATCTTATCAAAGCCTAGTCTAAAGTCTTAGGGCTGCCTGATGACAAGCTAACATTAAAGCCCTTGATTTTCTGGGCTCATTTATTTTATCAGACCTAGCACAGCACATCTCTCAAGGAGGCTTGTGGCAGAACAGACTGGAGAAGTGTGTTCTATTGGCTTTACTTTGGTTTTATTGCATGAATAGCTTACCTGCAGAGATTGTTTCTTCAAAGGTTGGCTCCATATTAAAGACTGAATAACAAGAAATGGGAAAAGGAATTTCTTCACAAATACATGTTTTCAGTTGATCATATCACATAATTATATATCCCAAACCAAGACCACACTTGATTTTTTCATGACATGCAATAAGTTATTGGGAATTCTCACTAGCGGTTTCCAGAGCTAGCAATGGACTTGTGTTGCATTTGGGGCTTTCACATCTTCTTGGRGTCTAGTTACAACAGAGAGTCAAACAAGTGGAGGATTAAAATTTTCTGTAGATTTTGGATAACTTTGTTGAGTGCTTGTTATTTTAAGCAGTTCCAATAGTAATAAAATAAGAGCCTGTTTTTCCGCTGTAGCTTATTTACACTGAAAAGGATGAGAGCATGGTTCTCTATCTCTCAAATGGAAAACAGATCTTGAGTGCAGCTCACTTTAGAGAGGAGCTTGGCCAAATCTTCCCTCAGATTTGTGCAAAGCCAGTGGGAATCCACCACTCACAGTCAAAGAAAGGAATTGATCTCCAACTTTTAAAAACAGCTATTATATTTGAAGAATGAATTTTTATTAATTTCTTCAATTTCCATATTAACCAGTGATTATCCCCTTCAGTATCTGAAATTAYATGGCTTTGGACAGAAGGAGATAGTTCCTAATTTCCCTTGGCAGAATTCCATTGACAGAAACAAAGTTACACTTACATAAGCATGCATTAAAGAGTATTTAATGCAAATATCTCATGTACAGCAGTAATAGCTGCACTCAAGAGTCAGTCAGTGAGGCAAAGAGCAAAACCATTTGTGGGGGGCTCCCACCTAGACCCAAACATCTCCTATGATACAGCATAAAAAAAAGACCTCATCCTTCATCTCCATGCTGGACTTCCTGGCTGCATGCGAGCACCAGCCTGTCTTGGTTTGCCAGCTTGGTGAGGGCTGGGCGTTGKCACAGCTCAGAGCTGTTTTCATCTTCCCTTATGAGAAAAACATGAGCAACACTCACTGAGCAGCCAGGATTGCAATCYATACAAAACCCCATGATGGCATCCTCATGACACTCTTAACCTTCATATTCTGCAGCTTTTTACTTGGACACCTGCCGATCCTATGGAGAATGCTGAGGAAACAGGAGTTTACACCGGATCTCTTCCTGGAGTGGTGAGTTGAGGCACACCAATAACAGTGAATGGGGCAGTCCTGTAGCACAAATGGAAAAATCAAGGTGCAGAGACCCTGAATTACATAATTAGCATCATTCAGAAGGTTGGTAAAGGAACTAGAGGGATAGCACTGGTCTTTCAGATCAGATTAAATACTAGGAAAAACATTTTCACTGAAAGAACAATTAGCCATTGCAATAAGCTCCCCAGGATGGTGGTAGAATGGGGTGATTATGATGGTTGGACCAGATGATCTTGAAGATCTTTTCCAACCCTGATGATTCCATACTTTTGTGATTCTCTTAGTTTGCTGGGAACTGCAGTGTTTCCCATTGCAATGTGCACTGGTCTTTCAAGGTTATTAGGTCTGAACTGTTGCGTATCGGTAGCTTGTRCCATAATTCTCTTTTTTAAAATCTTCTCTTGTTGCAGGGCAGAGAAATATGGACCTGTTGTACGTTTTAATGCCTTTCACAGAGTCTCACTATTGATTACAAGCCCTGAAGGAGTGAAGGTACTGAAATATAAAGCCAAATCAAGTGGGGATCAGCCCATCCCTCCATAAAGAGAGAGCTGGTGCCTTAYGATCAGAGCAGCACAGAGCAGCCAGTCTGTGCTTGGCTCTGGCTGGGTTAGGAGAATGAGCTTCTTTGCTCTCTGAGCTGTCATGATTTATTTTTTAATTTGATCAATTAATTTACTTTGTTTCTTTTATTTAAACAGCACATACAGCAAACATTTACTACTTGTGAAAAGCAGGTTCTCTACAAGAGCTTAATATCTCAAATGAAATAGGCACAAGAGACTAAATTTCTTTCTCTAAATCTTTACAATTACAACAGAGTGAGATTTCAGGTCACTGGGCAAAGAAGTGCTAGAGGCATGCTAAGCAAGCTTGCAGCACAGGAACTGGGGAACCAGGGCACACCAAATAATTCATCTAGCCTTCAGACTATTGCTGTAGAAGGAAGAGAGTAAATGCGTGAGTGAAATCTTGTGTTGTGGGAAACGGATTGCACGCGGTATTCACTGACCCGAGGTTTGATTTTAGGAGTTCCTGATGTCACCGCAGTACCCAAAGGACCCAATGGTGTATGGTACTCTCTTCAGCCTATTTGGTGAGAGGTAGGCAAAACCCCTCTGAAGCCACTGTGATCTGAAAATAAGTGCAAGATTAATAACATTGCAGGCATGACATATTTTGACTCAGACTGTTTGCCTTAGTGTGGGGATTAATGTGTAATTCCAAACCTATGTAAGCAGTATGTAGCTATTAAATTATGTGTCAGGTCAAATGTCTTCCCAGTCAGGGAGGAGGATATGTTGGATTTTGTTTGACCTTGATCATGTATCGTTTTTCCCCACCTGTAGATGTTCAGTTAGTCTCAGAGCAGGCAGCTCAAGACCATCATTRAACTGATTTTAGAGCACTTCATAAGGCAGTTTGCAGCTTCTAAATTCAATTCTACAAAAAAGGAGAGTTTTGCTTTGTTAGTCTGGAGCTTTTAAAAATATAATTATCCAGTTATTTTATTAATTATTTGCATAACAGCTGTAATGGACCAACATCTTAGTGGACTCAGCAGTCCACACCTACCTGGCAAAAAAATATCTGTGGTCAGTTGTTGTCCACAGTGATGCAATGGTTGCATACTCAGTGGTGCTCCCTAGACATGGGAAAAATGAAAGAAAGTAGATGCAAAAGACTTGCATTTGTGACTACACGGGGTACAGCTGGCTCCCTTGCAYAAAACTATTCCTCTTCTTGTTTTTCTGTGTGCTAGGTTCCTAGGGAATGGCTTGGTAACCGTTTGCAACCATGAGCATTGGCACAAGCAGCGGAGGATAATGGATCCAGCTTTCAGCCGAAGGTAAGGCAAATATTTCTGGGATGACCTAGCTGTTATTTCTACTGTACTTTCATTATTGTCCCTGCCATTATTTGATATTTAGGTGAAAAAACCGCTCCATTTAGTGCTAAAATCACATTTTAGTTGAGTCCAGCGCACCATTTCCATGCCAAATATATTTGGACCAGACTTCCCATGGAACAGTGACAACCCTACGATCTCAGCAGTGGCAGAAAGTCCCAAGGTTGTGTATTCCAGGGCATGGTTTTGGCTGCCTTATCCTRTTGGAAAAGATAAGGCACAGGGTTGGACTGGTTTTCTTGTGTGCCTCGATGTGTTTTATATCAGTTCCAAAGACAAAGTCCTTATGCCTTGACAGGCACAGGGCACAGCCCTTTTGTTTGACAGACATTAATCATATGGCAAGGCTGAGCAGGGCTTCTGTGAGAAGAATGTGGCTCATTTTATCTGTTTGCTTTTTAATGTATTAAGGCAAATTAATTATAAACTTTTAAAAACTTTACAATTTTCTATGGCAAATAACAAAGGTTATTTTGCCTGAGAAAAGATGTCCTCTCCAAAGCCCCAATTACTCATCTTTATTGATTGTTCAGCTACCTGATTGGTCTGATGGATACTTTTAATGAAAAAGCAGAGGAGCTGATGGAGAAGCTAGAGGAAAAGGCAGATGGAAAAACAGAATTTAGCATGCTGTCGATGATGAGCCGGGTGACTATGGATATCATTGGAAAGGTACCAGCTGTCCCTTTCTTGTTTCCTSTGCAACTGGCAGGCAGGAATGGAAGTAACGCCTACCAGCAGCAGCATGGGATCAGGAGCTGGAGGCAAGGAAAATACATTCACCCAGCACTGCCAGAAGACCTGGAGAACTAATTGTGCCACTTCCATTTGGGCAGAGCCATGGGAAGGGGCAGTTGGGAAAGGGTCTGCTTAGTCAAGGTGTGGCCTGCAGGATGGGGACCCTTTGCCAAAGTCCTTTCAGTCTCATACCTCCCACCTATCCATGCCAAAAGGGACACACCAGGGCTCTTTCATGGGTGGAGCTTGTATTGTTACCATTWTATGTCTGAATGAATTCTGCCTTATGCTGCCTTTTCCCTTTCTATGCAAACCAGTTTAGGATGAGTGGAGAGTAGCAGTAAATTATTAACCCACCCAAATAAGGAGATAACAATGCAGATACTGCCCTCCCCTCACAGCCCCCTGCAAGGCAGGATCTAGCCTGAGATATTTCTTAGGGGAAAAGGTGGCAGTGTCAGGCTATGCTGCTCTTTCACCCCTGCTCCAGCAAGTTGCCTTTTTCTCTCCTGCTCCTCAGGTAGCCTTTGGCCTGGAATTAAATGCACTGACTGATGACCAGACGCCTTTACCAAACGCTGTGACAAAGGTTTTGGAGGGTCTGACCCAGGCACGCCTCCCCTTCATACGGGTCTGTACTCTCCTCACTTCAGTYCTCTCTCCTCACATCCAGCTGCTCCTGCTTCAGTTCATGGGCTGGAGCTGTGCAAGGTCCATAGATGTTGGGGAAACAGTCAACTGCAGATCTTTCCCTCCGATGTGCATCAAGATAAAATTCATTAGTGCTTTAAAACATTTGCAAAATTAACATTATTATTACATGCTTCTTTTTTATCTTCCCCTCTGCATATGTTTCCTTCTAGTATGGTTTTATTGCCATTTGTCCAAGAAGGATGGCAGCCTTCACTCAGGGTGGAAGAAATTTGAACATTCTTGCCACAAAATATTTACATTTTCAACCCAAATTCATCTACTAGGAAATTGTGGACATAATATTAACTCTTTAAGTAAAAAATCATTCCAGTGTTGCATGAAAGCTGTGGTTCAGGCTTTTAGAGCTCCTGTTTTCCTTTTTGAGACCAGGAATGAGATTCTGCATTGTATGCTGCAGTTCCATTCCGTGAAGAAGTGAGGAATTTTGCCCACGGTGCTCAAAACATCAGCTCTGACAAGACATGACATCAGCATGCACTGCCTGAAATATTTCTTATTTCAACCCAAACCCTTCATCYTGTGGGCATTCAGTTTGTTCCATGGAGACCAAATGTTTTTGTGACAAGTGTCATTTAGCGGAAAACAATGTGCTCACTTGTAAAATAACACTGATGTTATTTTTTACCAGCAAAAGGAATAAAATTACTCAAGAAATTCTGTATTCAGTACATGCCAGGGCATCAGAAGCTGGTAAARGAGGCCAAGGAGAGTGTGAGGCTGTTGCGGCGTGTGGGGAAGGAGTGCCTTGACCGGAGGAGAGAAGCCATGCAGAATGGGAAAGAAGCCACACTGGATATTCTTACACAGATACTGAAAGGAGTTGGTAAGGGTCACATTCCTGTTCGGRTGAATTTCTTTGTGGCATGTTTTGCCATGAAATTCAGGGAGCATTGTTTCGGGGAGCTGAACTTGGAACCCGCTTTAAAGTTGTTTTCACACTGAAGATAGTGAAAGTTGCTTTTAAAATGCCCTGTTTCTTTATGTTGGATCAAATACTGGTCACAAGTCACTACTGAAATGTGCATTCAGCATCCCCTCTTGGTATGTGCCAATATGTGCCAAACAGGACTGAGCATTCTGTCTGGTCCAGCTAGGGCACTGAGGCATTTTCTAATCCCATTTGTTTTTCTATCCTGACAGCTCTGGAAGAAACTAGAGATGATGAAAACATTCTGGATAACTTTATCACTTTCTTTGTGGCAGGTTGGTAGCTTTTTTAATGCTTGGAAATCATGTSGGAAGGTGTTCTCATTCTTGAGCTGTCTGCAAGGTCATGAATAACGTCCTCATTAATCATAATTAACATCATGATTAACATCATYACTCCATGTGACGCTGCTGTAACCAGGAGTCTCTTGGTTAGAAGACAGCAGTGTTGCACTGGCATAGGACCAGCTGGGTGAGGTCTGAATAGAACTCTTTAATTTTCTCATAGACAAATGATACATTGTCTGCTTTCAGTGATACTAACACAGCARATAATGCCAGGCCAGTGTTTTCCAGCCACTGTCTTCCCACTCTGTTTTCCAGCCTCTGTCTTTCCACTGCCCACTGAGGTGCAAGGCTACTCCTTGTGGGATTCTGGCCCTTCCTCCCTGCTAAAACCCACCAAAAACATCTTTTACATACTCCATGTCTTTGCATTACCTCACCAACATTTTTAAATACCATTCTTGCCTAAAGAATGTTACTCAGCACTTGTAGGAGAAGGCACTGTCACGCCTATCTGAAAAAGTATGGGCTGAGTTAATATTTGAGATAAACATTTTGCAAATCAAGAGAATTTAGATTCATAAGAAGGTGAGGTCAAAATGCTGTTCTTTGGCAAGAAATATGTTATTGCAGCAGACATCTTTGCAAAAGTCTTTTTTCTGTAATGCTTGGAAATAGTACATGTGCCTATCTGTGGAAAAGAGGGAAACATATCCACATCACAAAATGGGTAGGGTCAGAAGGTTCTTCTCATCCAACCTCCYTGCTCAAGCATTCTAACATGTAAAGCAGACCTTTCAAAGAAAGATGGTAAGAAGCTCTGTTTTCCCTCAAAACCAGTAAATCCTTCCATTTGGCAGARCTGTGTGTCCCATAAGACAAATACCGGACCTCACTGTCCCTCCTATTGGGAGTTCATAACCAGTAAGTGCTGCATGCAACCACTGCAGCTTTGACTTGGCCAAGATGGGTCATAAGTTTTCCTGTCCTTTTCTTGTCATTCTTGAAATCCCCTTATGTAGACTTTAAACCCCTTTTATTATTTCTTTTGATTTCTAGCATACTTGAAATAAAACATTGATGTTTAAAGTCTCTTATTCACATTCACTCTCGTAGACCATTTTTGCGTCGTGTTATTATTTCATACTAACCTTTTAACTGTTTTTTGCTATCATTAGGTCATGAAACCAGTGCCAATCAGATGACATTTACAGTAATGGCACTGGGTCAGCATCCTGAAATTCTGGAAAGGTATGTGTGCACTCCATTTTGCAAACCCAGCTTGATGTTAATTTCAGGGTGAATTTAATTGTAAGGATTATTAAAAAGATAAGATCAGGTCCCAATAAATTCCAGCCTCTCTTCCAAAATAAACAGTTTCGTAGTACCAATATATCCAAAATGTTAAAAATAAATAAATAAATAAAWAATTRAGAGGGATTATTTCAGTTTCACCTAGATGACTTTTTTCAAAGCCTTTATACATACTGGTCCCAAATCCCATCTGGATCAGCTGCCCTGTATGCACATTGCCTCATCCTGATATGAGGTACAAGCTCAGGAAGCCTGGTTGGGAATTGTAGGCATTTTGCCTGAGGATGGGTGTTTAAGTCCAGCTCAGTGTCTGGAAAGTAAAATAATGTAATCTGTCAACTTGCCTAGTAAGAAACAAACGTCTGCAGCTGACATGTTTTAATTGAACTGCAGGGCTCAGGCTGAAGTAGATGAGGTTCTTGGTGCCAAGAGAGACGTTGACTATGAGGATCTTGGCAAACTCACCTACTTATCACAGGTACTGTAAAAGTGAGGTAAGATACCAGGCAGAACTGTTTGGTAGCACCTCTGACATGTCATGGAGAAGCCCCAGTCTTTAAAAATTTTAAAAACAATGCCAGKATTTTAACCTGACAGTGTTTGTCCCCAGAGAGTCAGCAAGCAGGTATCCGAACACATTTGCAGCAGCCCAGCCTTCTTAGGAAAGATTCTCCTCAAATTTATGGGATTCCTTCCCTACTTTCCTACCAATCTGGGAGCTAGAATGGAGTTACATAATCCTTACCTGTCTGAAATGAAGCAATAGCTCTAATTTTAAGAAGGGTGTGCAACTTTGAGCCCAACGTGTCTGTGAATCCCACACTTTCCTAATTCGCAGCTCTGTTTTTGTTTGATTATTGTTAAAGCATTTCCAGCTATGATCTCACCATAAAGTGGGATTTCAGGATAGCCAAAAATAATGGCTGGGTTTTCTAATGTCAGCTTTTCATTATTCAGTCTTGAAACCCTCTTCAGTCACTCAGGGGGTGGTGGGGGAAAGAATCTGGTCCTAAAAGAGGTCTTGTGTACAGAAATGCTGGTTGGTAATGAACTGCAAAGCCAGGGTTGGCTATTAGCCAGTGTTTGTGTTGCATTTCCTTTTTCACAAGATGGGGGACATCAGTAGCCCTCAGGAGAGGCTGAAATCACAGTCCTGGCAGCTGTTCTGCTTAAATTGCCATGTGATTTTCATAGTCTGCCACAATCCTTTTTCTTTTAAACTGCCCTGCTGAGGTGAGCAACAGTATTTTGCCATTTGGCATATCCCATCCCACAAATTACTGTGCTTTGATAGCAGATAGATTTCATAGGTCTATTTCTCATATGGAAAAGGCAACTCTATGTGATTAAAGAAATCAGCAGGCTTCCTTAGGCTTCTCCAAACACCTTCACAATTATACCACTCCAATTAGGATGAGGTATCTAAGCCTTTGAGTTTTAAGGCACATCACATGAGAACTTCTCAAAGCAGACCATTTATTTAACYGCACAAGCTTGGATCTGTACAACCAAAATCAGTCACCCTTGGTCAGACCCTGTCCATCACTGGGATATCAGAGACTATGGGACTCCTCTCCTGTTGTTCAGGCAACTCTGAATCCTTTTGTCCAGGTTTCTTTTTCATTAGTCCACTCGTGCATGCACATGTTAATTGCATTTTCAGTGCGATGCTCATGTGCACTGTTAATTAGGTTTCACTTTGATGAAATAAGCTGTTATTACAGCTCACTGACACCAAAAGAAATAGTCTCGTTCCATTTTYTTCTCAACATTCCCTATTCATTTTCCTTTGCCAGGTTGTTTTTTGTCTTTTTGGGGCTCTGACCTGGCTCAGCTCCTCAAGCAGCAGAAGCAGGACAAAGACAGGAGCTGAGAGTGGGAAGGAGGTGGGAGCAATCACCCACTCTCATGGCAGCCAGTGCCCAGAACAGCTCATCAGGGGCAGGAGGCTTCACTCTTACATATTCCCTTTGAGTTTGCTTCCTAATACTTTTTCACTTAGTTGTTGATCTGACTTGAGGTGTTAGATCCGTTCCAGGATCTCTTCTGGGTTTTCCATCTTTTTCTCTATATTTTAAAGCTGTATTTAGGCCTGAAGGAGCTGACTTAGCCATATATTTTGCCCACAGGAGTCCAAAGCAGATACACCAGCATCTGTTTCAAAAGTCAGTCTCCCATTGAGCTTAAGTGAAAGGCCACAGGGAGGTAATTATTTTCATTTCTGCTTCCTGCACTCTATGAACTGACTGACCTCTTGTGCTTTTTGCTGACACAGGTTTTGAAGGAGTCGCTGCGGCTGTACCCGCCTGCCTCGGGGACGCTCCGCCGGGTGCAGAAGGAGCTCACCATCGAAGGCATCAGAATTCCTGCAGACTCCACGGTCCTGGTGAGTCCCATCCACCATCAGCAGCTTTTAGCTGCCYCAGTTAATCCAAATGTAATGGACCTGTGGATGAGTGGGCCAAAATCTCCCCTGAGCATATTTGTACTGGCCTCTCTAAAATTTTGACCAAAACTGTATGAATTAAGACTCTCAGTTGGGACTGGGGAGTGGRAGGCATTTATGGTTTTATACCTCTGACAGCAAAGAGGCATTTTCAGTGTGCTGCTCCTGACTAACAAAAATAAACTCTTTCTTGCCAGCTCAGCACTTATATAATGGGAAGGATGGAAAAGTTTTTCAAGGATCCACTTACTTTCGATCCAGATCGATTCAGCAAAGATGCACCTAAGTGAGCTTCTTTTTACTCTCATGTTATTAAATATGTATTAAGAAACAATTACAGGAAGAGATTTCAAGGGAAAGAAAGGTAGAATAAAACCATATTTTCATTCCAGCATGTGTAACACTAAATCATCCAAATGTAAATAGAGAGCAATAATGCACAGCTTTTGTTCTGAAAGTCTTTGGAACATGTTACCTTACAAAAAAAGGACCAATATTATTTTTATTTAATGTTTCTATTGAGGTCAAAAGTTTGGGCCTAAACAGGTTGAATATTCACCTTAGTATGATACAAGCATTTAATGTGACAGCTCTGGTCCCAGGGTGCTTAAAATGTCTCCATATAAGAGAGGGAAGAAGGGTCTGAGGGACAGAAGGTGCTGTTAAGCCCTAAGGGCAGGCAGCCTAAATCTAGTCAGAGGTCAGGAGTGCAATAGAAGGGACCAGTGACTAAACAGATGCMCAGATCAGCACCAGCTACTTCATGAGTCAGGTGTTTTCTATCAGCCTTGAGTCAGTCTGGTCTCCTGAACCAAATGCCCCCTCACTCACATGGTTCAGAGCTGCCCARAGGAGCAATAATTGGGTGGATTGTGACATCCTCATGACAGGCTGGAGAGCATTGTGTGCTTGACATTCAGCTTTGAAATAAGGCTGGCATGCATCAAAATATCTCCGGCAGCTGAGCCATACAGTAAGCAGAGATGATGAGGAAACATTCTGCAGAGCTGTATTGCTGCTCTGAAGCAAAAAAAGAGTTAACTTGGAGACTGCTTTAACAAGTCAGAAAGGCAAGAGGATATTTAGACCATTTCCTTGCTGCTGTAGTGAAATATTTGCTTRTTTCTTTACAACCAAGTTGTCAGAGTGACAGTTTTGAACATTTTTCTTTGCAGGCCATATTATTGTTATTTTCCATTCTCCCTGGGACCCCGATCCTGCATCGGGCAGGTGTTTGCACAGGTGAGTAGAAGGCTGGAGCAACGCTTCATTAGCAAGCACTGGACCAGCTCAGGGGTGTGCTGGCCATGGCAGGATGGGGACCAGAGACCACACTGATGCCCTGTGCATTGACCCTCTTCAGAGGGAAGATCTCCCCCCATGCCCATGCAAGGCATGCTGCTCAAATGCTATCACATGAGCAGGCATCCATGCAACCAAGGTGTCTGCAGGGAGGAGCAGCAGGCTGCATTCCCTCCAAACTGGGTCTGCCTGCTGGAATCCCAACCCCATTGTGATTGCCACCGTAATAGCAATCACAGTCAACATCCCTTTGCCACTTGAAGTCAAGCACCCAGGGRATGTGCAGGGGGTCTTGGGGATCATCCCGGGGCTGCCACTGGTGGAATCGAGGCAGGGAGAACATCAGCCAGAGAAGGGCACAAGCCAGAGAAGCTGAGGAAGGGGCTACATGGACAGAAGGAGCTGGCAGAGAGAGTTTCAGGACAGCCAGAAAGTCAGCACTTTGGGTCTGTGCTGTGAGTTCATCTAAGCACAAGCGCTCAGAGTCTTCAGTTTTACAGTCTCATTTCCAAAATGGGGTTAAGGCACAAGGACTTAGTGCCTGTCAGTTGTCTTCAAATCCAGGAAGTCCCAGGCTTCCTGCCTAAACCCAAATGGCTGTATTAACAGAGTAACATTTCACTTTTAAATCTCTATATTGACAAAGCAGTATAAGACAGCAGACKGACTTTGAGCAGCTGCAGTCCAAGCTGTATTTGCTGTCACTAACAATGAGTTTGCTTTTCTTCTTCTTAACAGATGGAGGTAAAAGTGGTGATGGCAAAGCTGCTGCAGAGGTTTGAATTCCAGCTGGTGCCGGGACAGAGTTTTAAACTCGTGGAGGCTGGAACCTTTAGGCCACTAGATGGAGTAATCTGTAAATTAAAGCCAAGGAGTTCTGCAAGAAGCAGCCAGGCGTGACTATTCGGGGAGGGGAGCGTGTCATGCTAGTAGTAGTGTTTCTTCTGATTTTGAAGATCTTGGCMCTAATCAAAGGTTAGATTTTGCAGATCCCTTTAGAGGATTACTAGACTGAAATYCTTTCTAACCTTCCTCATCATTTGCTGAAGAAAATCTTAGGAGAATCATTCTACTGAACATCTTCAGTCTGGAAGTATGCCTGGAATTGCCAAGCTTGTTATTTTCCTGGGGAACTGTTTGATTCTGACTAGACTTGGAAAAGAACATCCTTTCACTGGAGTATCCCTGGTGCTCCATACAAGCCTACACTCTAATCCCAGCTCACAGTTCCCCCCAAGCTTACTTACAACACAACATGGTCTAAGTAAGCCTTTGTTTGGGGAGTTTCCTACTTACATAATGAAATCAGAAAGTAGTAGAGCATAGATTTGGGCTGAATTTAGGAACAGATGTTTGGAGATAGTCTCTTGGTCAAAGCAWTTTTTCTATCCCTGCTCCAAATGTGAAGAACAATTGATAGGAACAATATGAAAAAACAATCAGAGTCTGAGGCCATATTTTCTCCTGTTCCTACTGCCTGATTTTTCTTCAGTCTCTTCTGCTTTTCTTCTGATATTGTGCAAAACATAGATTCCCAGTCCACACTGTAAAAAGGGATTCTTCTTCCTCCTACCCCTCCACACAGCCCTGCTCATTCTGAGACACTGCTCTTTGGTGGGAAGAGTCTTGCTGCATTTCTTTTAACCTGGATCATTTTTCCCCATCTTTTTTACCACAAAGCTACAGTAACRCTTAGAAATGGTCTAGTAGATACAGGAGGGGTGGAAATAAGTGCCTGAACTAAATGCTGCTTAAAATGGTGTTGCCGCTGAAGAAATGTGTCTGCAATTTCAGCCAGAGATAGGAAAAGGAAAGTCCTGCACCTCCTTCTTCTGCTCACGGCATGTAGGCTTGCAGCCAGGCTCTGGTAGGGAGAAAAACTATCATTTGAAAATGTTGCCTTCCAGAAATACATGGATAATTAATAGGAGTTTGGACCTCCTCTATCATGAAATACAGAGAATTAAAGACATTTGATGCTGCCACTTTTGTTTCTCATCTGTTTGAATGAAAAGGGCAAGAACACAGTCTGTACTCTGTCAGGTTCCCATAGTGGTTTCCATACTAGGACAGTAACACCCCAAAGCTTTACCTGATTCTGCTCTTTTTATGCACCATCTCATTCAGTGCAGCAGTGGGATAGCAGGCCCAGAACGTTGRTGCTGCTTTTGATAACACAATCAGCATCTTACAGTGTACTAATATGACTTGTACCTGGGGTGCCAATGCCTCTATTGTAAGGGAAGGTTTAGTCCGTCTGTCAGTAGACTAGCTCTTCAAGACCTGGTGCTGGAAATCTGATTCTATCCTCCTATACATTAATAAAATCTCATTGGGAAGACTGAGGCCTCTTCARCTGGACATGTGTTCCCAGGAGCTGCTGTAGGAGGGAGCAGGGTGTTCTGTGCCAGTCAGGGTGGATGTCCTGGCGCCATAACAAATGGCTGAATCCTGAGAACATGTCAAAGGCAGGRCAGTATCTGGGTGCTGTGGAGAGTGGTGGGGGGAGCTCTGTTGGGAGTGGCATATACTGTGAACAGCACACAGCTTGGCAGGCACTGGCCAATTGTGCCTGGGAAATGTGAGATGCCACCACCCCAGGGCTACCAATGAATGAACTGAGATTCATTAGTTACACCAACACCTTCTGCTGCCTCTGCAATGGGGTCAGGCACCTCCAAGGAGGGCTCAAAGGGGGTGTTAGCATGTTAAAATCCTGCAGTGAGTTCTGTCAGCCCTCATGAACCCAAGACCAGTGCTTCCTGACTGCTTTGTGCTTACCCTCCTCAGAGGATACTCTTCCTGCTCTCTCTGCAAGCCCAAATGCCAYCCAGCTCTTGAGGGACTGCTGGCAMAGGCCTTTCTCCTTTTCYTACACCCAGGAGTGTCTCCTGTCAGGCTGATTGCCTCCCAGCAGATGGCAAGCGCTCATTGCCGATGCACCCAATGGCAGCAGCGCTCCTCAGCCTYGACAGCTCCTCTCTTAAGGGACAGAGTGTCCTTGTACCACGGGAGGAGATGGTGGCCTGCAGGGCCATGCAAATGCTCTGCAGTGTTCTCACGGTTTCCTCCTGCATGTCTAGCCAGGAGGTAATCCSATGTAAACAAAAAGATAGGAGCAGGTTCAGGAAAGCTTCTTCCTGGTGCCCTAWATGCCAACTGAGTACTGGCATCAGCTTTGCCAAACCCTGTTGAGGAACCTCAGAAATACCTAGGGAGACACAGCTGTGCCTGCAGTGGGCTATACAAATACCTGGGAGCTGCAGCTGTCTTGGACACCACAGAAAAGGACAGTTTTTCTTCGTAYCAGAGAAGAGAAACCCACTATTTCAGTTCTAGAGCAATCATTATTGCACCAAACCTTGGCTAGGGTTCCTGGCTGGTAAGGCAAAAAATCAGAGCAAGATCTGTCTCCCTAGTTCGCTTGCCTGTAGGAAGGTATCATACCTGTAACTAATTTGTCCTTTTCCCAGCCCTTGGGCATTGCAAAGAGAAATGGAAATGGCTGGTGGGGTGATTTTTCCCTGGATGCCACCCAGGCATGGCCACACTCAGGCCAGTGTTGTGTGCCTGGAGGCTGGGTGCAAGAAGGTTTCTCGGTTGATGTGSAAGTGCAAAGCCAGGCTGCTCAGGATGGTTCCTGCCCCTGCACTCTGCTGGTAAGTGCCTGCCCTCCAGCAGCTCCTCTGACTATCACCCTGCCCCACATGTGCACCCTTGCAGCTGGCCAGGAACTGTCTGGAGACAGCCAGAAGCTCAGCTGGCAGGAGTCAAGGTAACTGCTCCCCTCAAAGGCAAGGGCACCRGTGATGACATGTATTCCCAGGAGTCTTCATTAGAAGTGTCTAAGTCTTCCTCCTGCTCTGAAGTGGCTGCTGCAGGTTTCTTTGATCCCTCTCCCAGACCTATAAACTCCAGGCCTCCCTCTTCTGGACTGATGCCCAGGACTTTCATGTATGTGCTCAGAGTAAAAACTTTCCCCCAGGAATTCTCCCGATTTTTTATGCTACCCCAAGAGCTTGATCTTATCCCTTCTAGATCAGTGTCACAGACAAGAAACAGGGAAATGCTGCTGCCTAGACCTCTTGGGATAGGAGGGAACCAGCTAGGGAAATTGCACCCAGAGGTGTCTGTCTTTGGGAAGGCAAACACTTGTGGTGCTGGCATGGGAAAATGGGTTGCTTTCTTGCCCCAGCTAGTCTGGAGCACAGGAGACTCCCAATTCTTCCTCTACACTTCATGTACAGACTCATACATTTTGAGAGAGGAGCCCGACTAGCATTAGTGCCAGGACATTTTCAGGGACAAGGGAGGCACCAGTGGGGTGAGGGAATTACCCACAAGGGGACACTACAATCCTGCCAGCATCTCAGTAGGGTCATTTTAAGGTTTCTCCATCTTGCTACGTGTGCAAGTGCTTTGGTCTGCTCTGCAGGACACGTGATGACATTATTTGTAATTAATCTCTCCTTGTCTGCCTTGTGGTAAGATTTGGAGGCTTTGCCCAGGTGACACTGGATCTGAGGAAGGGGGCCCTTTACTCTGTTTTACTCCCTGTGAGCCCAGTTTCTTGCTGTAGTCTCACAGCCCCTGAGGTGCAGGTATTGCAAGACAGGGAGACTCAGAAAATGGAACATAAAATGACATAAAGAGGTCAAAGCTAGCAAGTTCAGAAAACTTTCTACAATGCCTTCCTTTCTCTGTGTGAAAAGGTTGGTGGCAAGCCCTGCCCTGTTCACCGTGCCCGCGTGTGCCCRTGCACGGGTTCATGACAGGTAGCGAGTATTTTCATCAGTCTCTGAATTGTCAGTGATGGGGATTTAACAAAAGGGGAACTTCCAACTTGGGTATTTGCTCTTCAGGCCCAGAAACATCTCCTGGTCTTGTCCTGCTCTATCTCAGCAGGCTCTGGGGTGGGCATGGTCAAATCTGAGATTCCTTCCTCACAGGAGTTTGCCTTCTCTACATTGAGTGCATCTTTGCTCCCTCCCAGGGCCTGCAAAATGCACAAGCTCTGCTCTGTACTTCCCCAATGGTTTTGTATCCTCAGAACACACCATCATCTTATCCTCCTGGTTCAGCCAGGAAAGATGCTCAGAACTCCTGGGAGTCAGATGGTGCTCAGGACCAGGACTTTCACCTCCTCTCAAGGACTGGAACTGTTTCCCACTCTCTCTTCAAAGTACATAGGTGATATCTATATTAGCAAAAACCCCATGGACCTTTCCCCAACAATGATGTGGACTGGCACAGAACAGTCATGTCTACTGAGCTCTTTTATCCTTCAAAACATGGTGGTAAGGTGCAATCTGTGTATTAGGAATGGTATTTGGCACACCTTGACTCCCTGTTCTTCCCAGGAAATTGTCAGCAGAGAACTAGGGGCCAGGGCTGCTCTAACAATGTTGCTGCAGAGAATATCAAGTGCCAGTGACCTAGGAATGTACCTGACACTTTCACTTTTCCAATCAGGACTAGTCTGAAGGCTGTCCATCCTTTCAGCCAGTCTGTACTGGTAGGCTAACCCTGCTAGCAGGCCTTCAGTTCTGGTACTGACCTACAGCCTCTCATCCTTACCCTTTAGCWCCACGCGCTCCTCTCAGCAAAGCTGTTTTCCACACATCTCTTCCTCTCTTTCACTCTGAAACATCACCACACTGCAGTGTCGTGSTCCAGCTGTCCTTCTCCTCTTTGGTCCATCTATAACATTTGCTTCCTATCCATAGTGCCAAACCCCACCAGCTGAGGGTTTTGGACTCTACCTCATGCCAGTGTCCTCACTGCAGGAGAAGTTGTTCCTCCAGTACARACCCATTGTAAAAATATAGAAGAATTTCTTCCTTATTTTCCACTGGACTTAATTTAATTAGGCCTTGCTCCTGCCCCCTTTCCTCAGAAGATTACCACACTGTAGGCTACAAGCAGACACTGGAGCATCTCCAGTGCCTAAGAACCAGCAGCTTCCAGTAAGAGATTGATCTAAGATTAATCTCAGATCCATCCTGAGATTCTAGCAGGGGATGCTGGTGCCAAGCACCAGGGAAGACTCCAGTTCTGTGGATTTTTTTCAGCTCTTCTGTAAGGATTGTCTCACGCTCACCTTCCATGTCTTCCCTCATCTCATCTCCCCTCTTTTGTTTGCACAAACCTTCCAAGGAGCTAAAGGACTCTCAAATGACTGCATACTCCACTGCTACATCCTTGCTGCAGCACTTTGCTGTTTTTCCCATTTCAGGTGTCAGCTAKGTCAGGCAAGGCCACCTCTTGTGCTGTAGTCTGCAAAAATCTTGCACAGCAGAGCCATGATCTTGGCAAAAATCCTTACGTGCTAATGTAAAGCAAGTAAATAATCATTCATTGTTATTTTTATGTATCTGTGAGTCATCTTTAATAGGTCTTTATACTATTACAGTGCTGAGGACAGGCTGAAATTAGATAAGAGTACACACAGCTGGCATCTATTCCCTTGGAAACATAGGTAAAAATCCATTTAATACCTCTCCAGTGAAAATGAATATTCATTAATATGACACAGATGTATACTTGATTTGAAAATAAGAACAGTAATTAAAGAGCTATTAAGGTTAAAAAGCAACAAAGGAAATTCAGCTACTGAAAGAGCTGTTCTGGGATCTGCTTCTAACCTGTCTGTGCACGGGTAAGCACARGCGGCCTGAGATTTTTCACTTGATTATTTTACATATGGGCAGACTGTGGGTTTTACCTTCTCTCCCCAAACTCTGCCATCTGGAARTGACCTGAATTCAGAGTTCATTTCTCCTGCTCTCTTACCGAGCAACTGTGCTCCGCTGAGGGGCTTTGCTCTGTCTCATTGGCTGCTCCAGGGTATTGAACCAACAAGAAGTGAAAGGGAAACTTTCTGCATGCTTTTGGGAAGGAAGCTATTTTAAAGTGATCATTTATATTCATTATTTTTATTAAAAGAGCCTTGGGGGTCGCCAGTCATGATAGCTGCCTTGCTGTAATCTCTAAAATCTCCATCCTAYTGGCTGTGACATTAAAGTTGAATTTTTTAGAGATGTTTCACAAAGATTCCTTTGCAGGGGTGACTTGCAATCGTGACCCGAGCAGTAAGCACACAGAGTTGATATGGATGAGTCAGGAGAGAGGTATTGGTTCTGCTGTGCGTGGAGGGGGGAAGATGGAGCAGATGTCTCCAAGGGCAGTGAACACTGCAGGACTGAGCGGTCCCACTGCTGATCACAGCCAGGGCAAACCCTGTGCAATTTCACCCACTGTGTGCCGGTGGCTGACCTGCCCCGCTTCTCCTGCTGCAGGCAGAAGCCGCAGGCTCTCAGCAGGGCCGTGTCCCGCAGGAACAGGGCAGCGGTTGGGAAATAGCAGCCACTCCAGAAAAGAGAAGTGATACAGGCATCCTCCAAMCGCAACTGTGCCGTGCATCACCTGTTCCCTTTCTGGGAAGGGTCTAGTGGTTGGTTATTCCACTGAAAACATCAGGGCAGAAAATGAAGCAGACCAGGAGGAGAGGCAAACCATTGTTTTAATTTCTAATCCAGTAGCATAAATAAAAAAGAGAATCAACCTATCTGGCTGGTGTTCCAGGCTGCTCAACGAAGAGAGTTAACTGCATATTGCCTAAATTAGAAGCAGACAAACTGCATCTGCCTTCGCCCTGGGCTAACCGGACTGACTATCTGCACAGCAGAGCCCTGTGCAGACACGTGTCTAAAACAAAACCAGCGACAGAGCCGCGGCGGGCACCTGTCCTGCTTTTCGGCTTTCCTCTCCTGCGCAGGTACACGTGTGCCCTGAGCTGTGTCACCACGCCGATCGATTCACAAACAAACGATAAATGTGTGTTTTCTGCCTGTATTGACTGGTTTTGCTGGAGGACGGGCTTGGTTTGRTTCCTTTTTCCCCCTGGAAAAAAAATCCAATTCCGTGCTTGGRCAGTGTATTACTGATTCAACCCAACAGGGTTTATCCTTCTAATAAGAGAAACTGCCAGAGTTTGCTCTTCTTAGAAACCTAACCTGAGCGTTTTAAGCGGCAGGGAAACGTGATATCCCAGTTGTTACTGATGTTAACCCGTGGAACATCCCTCGGCTGTACTCTGCGGTACATCCTAGCAGGGCTGACGAAATTCACGCCCGTGAAATCGGCGCGTTCTGCCATAACAGCCCTCATCGGAGGGTGGGCGGGTGTCTGCGGGGATGTGCCGCTCACACCCGGCAGCTCTGGTTCCCACCCCGGGCCACCTCCTCCAGAACCGCTTGTGCTGCGCCGCCGCCGCCTCCCCTCCCTGGGCGGTCTGTGCCGCCGCTGCCCCGTGCGCCCGCGGGGCCGGGCCGGGCCGTGCCGGCGGGGTGGGGGCGCCGGGAGCCCGACACGCCCCC
>NW_026623552.1:335606-354487 GCF_030028575.1 Malurus melanocephalus
TGCGGCAGCGGCGGCGCGACCTGCGGCGGCTGGAGGCGGCGGCGGGCGGCGGGGAGGCGGCGGTCTCGGGCGGGCTGGGCTGCGGTGACCTGAGCCGGGCCACGGCCGTCAGCGTGCTGGGCTGGGGCTTCACCAAGGTGGTGGCGCGGGCGGCGCTGGCGGGCGGTGGCACCGTGGCCCTCAAGTCGGTGCACGGGGCGGGCCGGGAGGTGCGGCGGTGCGTGCAGCGGTACGGGGCGCCGGCCGGCTGCCGCCGCCTGGCCGCCTACAAGCTGCTCAAGGAGGTGACGCTGCTGCAGCGCCTGCAGCACCCCGGCATCGTCAAGGTACGGCGGGCGCGCCGGGGCGGGGGGCTGCGAGACGCGCTCCTTCGGCTCGGCACGGCGGGGCGGGGCGGGGGGGTTGGTGCCGGGGCTGAGCCGGTCCGCCCGTGGTGCCCACGCTGTCCCCGGGCGGCCGCGACTTGCTGGCACTGGCAGCGACATCGCCCCGATMGTGGCTTCTACTGTCCCGCAGCTGCACGGTCAGTGCTATGACAGCAGCGGAGATGCTGAGCTACRGGTCACAGCCATGCTGGAGCTGGGATCCCCGCTGGAGATGATTCAGCTCCTGCAGACCCCCTGGGAGGAAAGATTTAAAGTAAGAAAACAAAGCAAAGGAGTTTAATCAGTGGCTTTTAGACCACAAACTGGGTAAACCGGCGAAGAGCCGGTGGTGACCGCTGGGGCAAACGGGATTCTCCTGCCGACACTCTGTTTGATCCCGCAAATTGTCGGTAAATCGTTTCCTTTTCATTCCTTTTAAAACACATTAACACAGCTCTAGCTCGGTGTCTCCCAGTGAGATTCCTTCTCTCTAGAGCAGTGTTAAAAGAACTTMATCTGGGAGGAGATAAGACACAAAATCGTGCTCAGTGCTGGAGTGGTGCTTAGTACCTTCTATCATACTATAACGTTAGTTTGCCTCTGTATTGCCTATATTTCTATATATCTATATATAGATATATGCAGAAGGCAGAAGGGCTTTGGTCGAGAGGCTCCTGAGCAATCCGTGTCTGACTTGGGAAAACCCCTTCACCATGCTCCCAGTCTGTGGTTTGCTGTGTGTTACCTGTTCTAGGCAGCAAGCTGAGCAAGCTGTCCCTCACCAYGTGTTTGTGCCGTGTTTCTGATCTTGGCCCTTTAGGACTTACTGAACTGCTTTCCTCCTGCTGTAGRTGCTAGGATTGCACCCTTGCTAGTGAGATCTGCTTTGTCTCCTGGGCATCCTGCATAGGGACCCATGTGCTCCCCAGGAATATAAATAACTTGTGACATGGCACTTACTTTGGTTATAGCTTGTTTTACAGTTTGCCTCAAGGGCTCGGTTGGGGGTTCACTACTGCTTGTTTGGGTGCCAGGATTTAAAAAAGCATCGTGTAGAAGCAAGGGCATCTTAGTATCAGCAAGAAATGCTTTGGGCAAAATAAAAGCACAACAAAAGTTCTAAAAAAAAACCCTGTCTGCATGTGGTCGTTAATGTAGAAGGGGAGCCTTGCCATCTGAGCCAGAGGGGGAGTGTGGCACCTGCACTGCTCAGCAGTGGGACACGAAGCTGAGATTCTTACGACTGCAAGCTGAGATTCTTACGATTGCTTCACTAAACAAGCTAAAATAGCATCAGAACTTCAAGAGTCATTTCTCTTGGCTTGTGGACTTTAACTTTCTACAATWCTGTACTGGCTTCTACATAGCTTTCCTAGCACCTCATCTTGTTAAATGTGCCAAAGTCTCCTGTAGAGCTAGAAACCCATGATGCTGGATTAGCTGGTGGTAGAGTTTGGTCCAGTGGCATTAGAGATTTTAGTAATCTCTTGACTGCAGAAGACACTAACTCAGAATTTACACTGACACTGTCTAGTCCTGTTTCCTAATTAGGGTGCCTAAACATATGGGATTCCCCTGTGATGAGCCACATCAGATACCAGGGGTTGTGCGAGCTGTTCCAAGGGAAAAAACCCTCGTGCCTGCACAGATYGCTATCGGCAGCGGCGAGGGGTGACGTGGGGCTGCCTGGCACACCTTGCTGAGGATACACTTTGGTGCCAGGGCTCCTGGTMGTGAATGAAAACTGCTTCAGAAAGCTACTTGAGCAAAGTGCTGGTGCAGTATAAATGCACTCCTSTAGCTCTAGTTTGTTTAAAAATAATTTACTGAGCTTTTTGCTGGGTCAGGTATTGTCTGGCCTTTCCGTGCTGCCAGAAAGTTGTCATAAAAGCAAAAAAGCTGGCAATAAATACATTGCAAGCCTTGACTAATTCTTCAGAAGCATGATTGTGTGCCCAAATTCATACTGCTGAGTGATGCAGCAAGGCATGAATCTGGTATTAATGACCGTGGAGCCTCAGTCTGTATTAAGCAGCATGGGGGGAGGGAGAGAAATATTAATTTTATGCCAGACTGGGAAAAACCCTTCTGCTTTCAGCTAGCAAATAAATATAGCTCCTGAAACATGAAGACTGCTATTGTTTTCCTCACAACTTTCTCCTCCAGTTCTTCTAACTGCAAATGTCTCTTTTTCTGTACACACATTTTTAAAAAATGTTGCTAAACTACTTACCAGTCAAATCCTGTGGCAATGTTGATAATAAATTTTGTAGCATACATATAATTACCTTTTAAGTTCTATATGCTTTTTCCCCATTTTAATTTAATTGAATGCCCTCCCCTTTGTTCTACTTCCAATTTAATAGCTGTTTTTCATCTGTTTTTTTTCATGCATATTCATCTTCTCTTTCTCAGATTTGCCTGGGTCTTGTGAAACTGCTGTTTTACTTGGCACATTCCCCTCTGGGTTCAATAGTCCTTTTGGATTTCCAGCCAAGGCAGTTTGTTATGGTGGATGGAAACCTAAAAGTGACAGACATGGATGATGCCAGCACCGAGGAGCTGTCTTGCAAGGAAGACAGTGACTGCACACTCGACTTCCCCACCAAAAGCTTCCCTCTCAAATGCTCCATGGGTGGGAAATGCGAAGGAATAAATGAAAAGAAGAATCTGTTCAATGCATATCGGTATGTCCAGCTATGTGGGGGAAAGTCTGGGGTAGTTGGGCTCACACTCTCCCATGTAGCCTCTAGCACCTTGTGTTTCTTCCATGTGGTGATTCCCCTCACCTCTCAGTCAAAGGGTGGTTAAGGATCACTTTGAAGCAAATTATTTTCCTTATAAGGCAGGAAAATAATGTAGTTGTTGTTTGGTGAGAATGAAGGCATCTTTCTTCTGCTGCTCCCTTTCCCCAACGCCCTCTGAAAACTTGCCCCAGAGCTTGCAYCTGTGAATTTGCTGTTTGCCAAACAAGCCCTGGTGCTTGACATCCATGGGCTGTGCTTGCTGAAAGCAGTGGCAGTGCAGGATACCTGCAAAAGCCCTCCAGCTTTGAGTCCCTGTTGCTGGGAACAGGCTGGCTAACTTTTCTCTTCAACTCTGAATCTCCTTATGGGCTCCTGTGGAAGAGCAGGCTGCTGCAGGACTTTGTGTAGGATACCAGCTGAAAWCACAGGGAATTTTGCTAACCACTGATGGTTGGCAAGTCCTGGAAGGAAGCTTTGGCAGCTTGCTRTTTACACAGAAGGACTTAGTAGGGGAGTCTGAATTTACAGGATTCAGTGCTAAAGGGCAAGCCCCTGCATAGATTATTGCAGCCTCACCATTGCACTTGTCTCTTGTGCACTTGTTCCCTAGAATGGGAATTTTGTGGAAGAGTCAGGAAATTAGTTGTCCTACACCTTCCAGGGGCAATATGAATGGCAAACTTTTCAGGGCAAGAGAAAGATCTTGTGTGAATCTTCCTAAATACAGGTCTTTTTTTTTTTTTTTTTTTTTTTTTGGGAAATACATTGCTTAACATACAAAAATGGCCCAGGGGAACGATGGGATGCCTTATTGCATGAACCTTTGCAAGGTAAATTTCATGCAGCATGCTGTGCTGCAAGGACCAGGCTTTCAGCCCAACTCACAGGAACCATCTGAGGCACCAAGATGCATATGAATAATCAAGTCACGGGAAAATGTAGACAACTTAATCACSAGGGAAATGAAGGCACAGTATTCTAATCAGCCTGTGGGATTTTTTTTCAGGTATTTTTTCACCTATCTTTTGCCACACTCTGCACCACCAACTTTGCGGCCCCTTTTGAGTGACATTCTGAATGCAACAGGTACCAGCTAATATTCATTAACTTCTTTCTTGGAAGTCTTTAAATGGTATTTCATGGAATTGCTTATCTTTGTCATCTTTTTCCTTAAATATAGGTGATTTACGATACGGAATAAATGAAACCCTGGGAGCTTTTGAAAAGGTTTTACATCTGTACAAGTCTGGGCTGTATCTGCAGAAAAGACCTCTTCTCTTAAAAGGTAGCTGATTTTGAATGCTCTGGGTAAAGTAACTACTGAGGGAGTGAGRCACTTGGTAACTGGTCAAATTCTGAACTCTCATATGTTCAGGCAGTATATAGTCACTAGAAAAAGCACCAAAAGTATCTTTTTTTGAGTAGGCTTTTATTTTTTGTTTGTTTGGTTTTTTTTTCATGGGAGTTATGCACGATCATATTGCTTTGTGAAGTAAAAGCAATGCAGAAAATCTGGCTGGCAAATAGACATGTGTTTGCACTACTTCGAAATATGCTTCTCATAATGAGCATCAGTGTTTCAAGTGAATGTATTTGGGATAGCAAATACAGTGTCTCCTGTCTCAGGGTATTCTTATCCTGTGGGCCAACAGGTCAGTTTTCTGGGCTGATGTTCAAACTTCCCATTTCACTGTGTGGCACAGGTTATTATGGAAACATAGAGTGGGGAGGTGACAGCCCTGAGATGAGTGTGGCAGGGTCACTGGGGCCTTGGTGCTCTCCCAAGTTCCTTTTCTCTGAAGATCATTCCGTTGGACCTGTGGATGGGTAAATGTGCCTTTATGAGGTGTTTTCCTCTGAAAAGGACCCATTCCGTGGGAGAGATGAGGGTGATAAAAAAGTCTTCAAAAGTCCAGTGGTTGCTGTGGCTTATATTTTCCTGAGCATTCACATGATGTGGTGGGTGATGGTGGCTTGCAGAAGGAAATCTCTTTACATGTGAAAGAACTAGAATTTGCACCTTTATGAGCAAAGGTATCTGCTCATTTGCATGGAAGGACCAGCAGCTTTAACAGGAATTACTGGTATTTTCCAACACCTGCCTRTTGGCTTCACACTGTGCCAAAATGATCACCATCCTAGAGGTGTGGGAAGATGGGGAGAGACTCTTAGCAGCCAGTGAAAAATAGCCTGAACAGCACCTGCCCAGGCTTGTCAGGTCTGCTTGTCAGGAACAGGATCTGGCCTCCGTTTCCTCCACTGGGTTTCCTCAATCTCCTGTTTCTGTGGCTGGYACCATGATGGGTGGGTCGGTCTGTGCCCCGTGTAGCTTGGTGCTGGATCTGTGATGAGCTTCTGCTGTTGAGTTTGGGGTGTAGGAGAGGCTGTTGTGAGGCTGGCTTCTCTAGGGAAAAAATGGAGAACCTGTGGGTTTGCACAGCAGCCTCCTCCTCTCATCAGCCCTGCASTGTCACCCCTGTCCCTTCACCCTGGAGAGCTCTGACCCCTCTCCAACATMTGTGGGGGAATTGCTGTCCTCTGCTCCACAGCAGAATCAAAAAAAGAAAGATTTGGGTTTCTTTTAACTTTGCAGCTTCACCCCCAGTCCATCTGGGCAGGTCAGTTCAGTCTGTYGCCGCTGCAATTCTTTTCAGAGTTTCTCTGATTCAGTGTGTAGCATAATTGGTCTCTGAAAATGTGCCTGAAGTGTTTCCCTGGACACCCTCTCTCTATCCCCAGACTACATCTCCCTAAAGGGCTTCCGAACAGTGGAAGGGGAAGACTACAAGTGCTGGCCCTCCTACAGCCACCTGGGCTGCCTGCTGTCCATCCACAGYGCCGAGGAAGCTGCTGCCATTTGTAATTCCCAGTCGCAGTGTCAAAGCTTTATCGTCACCCAGCAGAGGACGTGGACAGGTGAGCTTGGGCAAATGTGACAGGGTACTGCCATGTGTAGTGCTGCTGCCTTCCTCAGTGCCTTGAGTCTCCAGGTACACATAAAAGCTGCCTTCCTTACTCTCAAGATCAGATGGCCACCACTGTGGGCATCCAGAAATCCCCTGAGTGTTTGTAAGGACACACAAGATTAAATATATTCTCCCTCTGTTCCTCTATCAATTTTGCCCAGGACTGCTAGGTATTGTTAAACACTCATTTCTTGCAGAGGTGGCTTCACTTTGGTGTTAGGCTCAACAATCCCTGTGGTGTGTATAGTTTGCAAAGCTGTGGGGTTTTTTAGAGATGAAAGAAACCATGTAAAAGAAGGTGGTTACYGTTATTATAATTAAAAGAATCATAGCTTACAAGTTGTTATCCCCTTTATCAAAACTAAAGCCCCAAGCCAAGGGATTTCCAGAATGTCCCTGTAATTAGCTCTGATTATAGCCTCTCACAGTTAGCATGTTTTCAGAATTATTTTAAATTATCTCATTTAGCTGACACTTCAAGCATGGGCTAAATTGTTTCTTGAAGTGAAACACTAAATGAGGTAAATGAGTGTTTTCACTCACAATGGTGCTGAAGAATCATGTTTTGTCAGCTCACACGACATTAAAAAAAMCCCTCCAAACTATCAAAAATACAGCTTTTCTGTGGGCTTGTGTGCATTTGGGATGTGGTGAACTGTCAGAAGAGCACTTACACGGATGCAATATAAATCTCTGAGCCACCAGGTTTCACAGCCAGCAATGGATTGTGTGAGTTGTGTCTAACACATCACATCTGGCTGCCTCACGGGGCAGCTGTTAGTTCTGTGTGCGGTGCCTGCCTCAAGGAATCCTGCTTGAAACTGCTGTGAGGATGCAGGAGGAACACGTGGGACAAAGACCCTTCCTGCAGTGCCTTTATCGGGTGCTGATCCCGCACATCCTGCACCRTGCCTGGGGTCTTTAATTCTTCCCTTCCTGATATTCCTTTTACTCGCGGTTTCACAGCTCATCTCTGCAGCAAAAGATGCCAAGCTGGGCTAAAATGCCCAGTGCTTARTTTTGCCGGTTGGACTAATGGGAGCTGTGGGAATGTGCTGGTCTCTCTTGGTGTGGCTTGGTAAAGCAAAGCAAGACATAAAAGCCTCTGGGGTTGGATGATGCATTCCTCGTGCGCACTCTGAGCATCTGGAGTTTACTGGGAGTGTAAAACACATCTATGGCAGGGCAGAGTGACCCTCCATTGAGCAAGCAATGTGTTTCCGTATCTTTTGCAATAAATAGCATGGGTCAAGGTGAACCTATCTCTATTAAACTTGTGTTTTTATTTCCTTTCCAGGACGCCCACTCGCCTCGTTCCAGAGTAGCTGGACTGATTTAATACCGGATACTAACGCTGTAGTCTATATCAAACGTTCGGCTTCCTCCGGGGAAAGGCTTTAAAGACAATGAGATCACATAAAATGATCCTGGGAGAAACAAACCGCTGGGGAGAATTTCATCTGCTGGAAAGAATGACATATTTTATTTTGCTTTGGGATGGGATCTCCCTGCCAGCTCAGATAGAGTCAAATGCTGCTGTCTCCTTGATCAAAGCTCAAATTTCTCATTGCTGTTCTGCTAGCTTCTTTTCTGTTCCCACACTGCTGTTCCACATAAATGGTCTCAGTTTTAGTCAAATGTTGCTAGACTGTGCAATACTTAGCTTTGCTGCTTTAGCCAGCTTGTCAGCCTAGAAATAGAAATAGCTGTACRGGATCCAGCTTGGGTAGGCTTAGTTATTTCAGTCACCTCCAAAAACCTACAGATAATGCACTTTGGAGAAGGCAATGGCTCTTTCTGCAGCTCCAAACTGTGTTTTCTTACTACTGCAAATGTAAAGGACTGGATTTCAGTGATGAAGCCAAGGTTGCAGGGCTGGGATCCATAACCGGAGGTTGATGATGGGGGTGGTCCTGCAAGGAGGGTCCTGATTCAGTTCCTTCCAGTKCAGGGGAGGGAAGTGGTGTATAGGTCAACCCTGGATCCAAATATCTGTGTGTCTGGATGCAGGATTTGGGTTTGATCCTATGTGATTTCTAATGCCAGCTCCCATGTATCAACCTTGAAGGTTTTTCTCTGTTACTTTCCATGAAAGAGCGAGACATTCAAATTATTTATATGTAAGGTGTGACTTTTTATGATAAAGAATGACTGTTTATTCTAAGCATGCTGTGAAAAGTTTTTTTTTGTCTTTAATTGCCTAAGTCTTTACTGTAAACAAATGAAGAAATGCCAGAGTTTCCCAGCTTCAGCTCACCTAGCATCATTAATCACTCTTGAGGTCAATCTGTGAGTGCTCCAAGCAGTTCTGAGCCCCTTGGACAGTTAGGTCTGGAAGGACACTMTGTGGCTGTGCTTGCAGACTCCTAGGTGTAGAGGAGACAGTCTGGTCCCAAGAGCCTCCTGCAAGTGCCCTTGACTGAAATTGTAGATGTGGCCTCTGCAAATGGGCCGAGGTTTGTATGATTTCAGACTGTAAGCAATGACAGTGTGATGTGCCACTCCTGGGAGTACCTGGAAGCAATGACCATGCAGTGCCTCTTCTGTAGCAGAAACAATGATTTGGGAAAGCCCAAATCACCACTGGCCTCACGCCTTCGAGGGAAAGTCCCTGGTTTTGTGCAGGAGAGCCACACTACAGCTTCTGTGATGCCACACTGTTTTCTGCTTAGCCCACAGGAAATGACAGCTTTTGGGACATGGCGTGGCCATTTCCATYGGGACCTTGTAGCAGCTGGGGCACCCCTGGACTGAAGAAGCTTGGGCTGGGGTCGTGCTGTGTTTTTGAAGGTCTCTGCCTGTGTTTCCCAGAGCAGGACCACACCTTTCAGCTCGTTAATACTCAATTAACACACAGCACTGCTGTTTCATGGTGTCTTTCTCATGCACTGTGACCCCTGCTGCTTACTCTGGGSCTGGAGGACTCTGATAGTGAAATCAATTAGTGAGAATTCCTAGTTAGCACAACAAGAAGGCTCTTAGCGATGACCACACTGCTGCAGGCTTTGTGAAAGCAAGGCTTTTAGAATGGGCAGCCACAGACCTCTCTCCATTACAGTGGGTCCTGTGGAAGTTGAAGTAAAGGTCCTGCCAGGGATCTGCTATTGTTTTACATCAACCCCACTGTGCAGGGCTTCAGACATCTGCTGTGCTCTACTTAGCAAGAGGTAATGGGGGTTTATTCCATATCTCCCAGCCTCCTGAGATACGCATCAGAGGTACTTTCCYGGAAGTGAGGCCTTGCAAGGGCCAAGCTGGGGTCATTTCAGAGAGGAAGGAACAGAATGCAAAAGTTGAAGTGGTTCCAGCTTGTGTTAGATAGATTTTCCCATCTTGAAAATTTCTCCTGGTAAAAACATTGTGTATTTCAGTCGTGTGATGCTTCATTCATGGCAGATTTTTCTGTCAACTTCTCATGGTAGGGCTGCTTCCAGTTATGTSCAGCCCCTCTGCAGATGGTGCAGTTGTAGGGAATGCTGGTGTCACTTTCCTACATGCAGCTTCCAGCATCAGACCTGCAGTTAGACCCTGGCAGCAGAGACCACACRATCCTCTCTTGACAGTTTAGAGCATACAGTGATAAGCAAGTAAAAACAATAATAAAAAAAGTAAATAAAAAAGGAAGCTAGTCTTCAAAGAATCACAGTGCTCGATCTGCAAAGTGGTTTTTGTAAGACATTTAGACCATCCTGTGCAAAGGAGTAAGCACTTAGAGCCTGAACCCTCATGAGCACATCCATCTGTGTGGCACAGAGGAGTAGCCAGGGCACGAGCATGCTTTCATGCCCAGTGCTGTTGATGTCCTAGAGACTGAGAAGTTGCCACAAATATTCTGGTGCATGCACTGGGTCTCACACCCCATGCAGCTCCCMGTGGGCACGCCAGCTTCAGTCTGACTTGGGGTGACATTCACTGCAGCCCAGTGGTACGCAAGGAGTCCTGGGTGATGGAGAATGTTTTCTCACCTGAGAGCTGTAGTTTGACATGCATTTGAGGAAACACTCACTAGGAAAAGCAGTTCCCCCCGTGCTTTTTCCCARCTTGTTGCTGTTGTCGTGTGCTAAGAAACTTTTACCAGTGGCTGTGCCAGTTTAAAAGCATGTAGGATTATTTCTCTGCTGGATTGCAATGAGCAGCATGTGACCCCCAAGTTTTATGCAGCTCACAAGTGGCTCAGGTGCTGCTTCTGTGCCAGGTCTGTGTGAAGCACCCAAGCTGTTCTCAGCCCTAAGGGGAGGCTGAAGGAGGAAACATCTTCTCTACAGCTTTTGGGCCCATGTGGTTGTTTTGTAGTGCGTTATCTTTATGTCCCATCTCACTCAGTCAGCTTTTATTCATTCAATCCTTTTACTAAATTAAACTGGCTCAAGCAACTTTAGACTTTTGATGTCCCTGAAAATTTCAGTGCAAGCCTGAAAGCTGYGTTTCAGTAACTACAGTACATACAAACTCAGACATAAACATTTGCTGTCCTTAAAACTCCCAGTTGCTGGAGTCAATTTGTCTCTGCTATCACTGATCAGTATTTCAGCCACCATTGTGGAATATGTAACAGAGGAAAGTGCTTGGAAGGAAACAGCAAGGGATCAGTTACAATGGAAACCATGTGTGCTGAGGGAATAATATTTACCTAAATGTGTCTATCACATCTTCCCAAAAGATGATGCCTTTAGGAGAGAATGGATATGGAAATGTTGCCTCCATAGATAAAAGCTGGGAATATAATTTTTTTAAACACAAGCTTTAATATTCTTAATTAATTCCCTATTGTAATAAGAGAGATAAAGACACATCCATGAAAGATAATACCATGTAACTCCAAAGATATAAACCACAGTTTAATAAATAGCAACAGATGCTGCATTACTCATGTTCAGTATGTTTGCACAGACGTTTGCATGACCGGTGACTGCATGACAGATTGAAAAGCAGAGCAAGGGACACAGAGCCTAGTAATGAAAAAGCAACTGCTGGTGTATCAGGCAGGGTTCAAGCATCAATGTCATAACTATATTTTTATAAAGCATATTCCAAACATTTTGATGCTCTAAACAACACTCAAACACAAGAAATTTCAAATTAGTTTGGGGAAAGAAAAGAGACATTTTTCACAATCAGCTGGAGGCCCAAATCACACATGTGGATTAACACTGATTTCTACAAGGGCACCTAAAAATTGGTGTACCAAGCATTGAACTTTTTCACTAGAAGTCCTTCGAAAGAGCTGGGTTTGGGCTCCAGTTTGAGGAATCAATGAAGTGTAACTCCAGTATCCAGAATAGCCTCTCATGATGGATTGGTAGGATTTCATTCCCGCTAATTTAGTACTTTCCTGCTAATTTAGTACTTTCCTGCTAATTTAGTACTTGGAGCAATCTTTCTCCTTGGTTCCATTGTCCCAGTGTACCAATGTGCCACCACCAGCAATGCAGAGATGGGAAAATTCACAGAAGAGAATTTTATGAGAGGTAGCCATGAGCCTTCTGCCTTCTCTGCAGCATGTACTTAGTCCAGGTTGGTGAGTTTTCCCTGAATTACAGCTCTTGGCTAATGGGAAAATGCAGAGCTGGGAAATCCTTATTCCCATACTGTCAGAGTTGAAATAGCCCTGTGTGTAGCAGGAGGCTGCATCTGAAAGGTGTAACCACAAGATCAGCCTGCCTTTGATTYGTAATCTCTCTTTTCATTTACCGAGGATGGTTTCTAGATTAGCAAGTGCTAAATACAATGTAGTAATAGCTTCCTGAAAAACAACCAAGTTTAAAGCCGTRCATTAAAACCACATTGCCTTAACTACATTAGTCACATGGTGTATCACACCTTCCAAATCCAAGTCTAGACAAGGTTTAGGAAAATGCAAATTCCTACATTATGTTAAGATTATCAGTATTTATCCTCAAACCTCATCAAAATCAGTAAGAGTCTCAAGTGGACTTTTTGGCTAAAATATTTTGCCCTACTTACAGTACTGGAAATGTAAGAAGCAACCTCAAAATGAAGTTAAACACTAGCAACTCCCAAAATTAAAAAATAAACACCCAAATTTTCAAATTCTTGTATCCGTAAGTTGTATCTCCCACATAATGTCTTTAGCAAGTTTGTTTTTCTTTKCTGGGAAAAACCCTGCTTCAAATTCCCTCACTTCTTCAGATGRCAGATCAGAGAGTTCAGGTTTAGATTGAAAACTTGATAAGAAAACCTAGGGACACAAGTTTATCATCATATTGGGTAGCCAGAGAGGTGGTTTATTAATGTTTTGGGAACACTGGAAAATTCTCTTGGCCCTCCAATGGAAAATGTCAAGAAATATGTTGGCATTGTTTCCGTGTGCTGTCCAGTGCTGTTCCCCATATGCTTGGGGAGGGAGTCATGTACTCCCACTCCTAATTAATCTTGCCCTTGTTTGTTTGTTCTGAATCTTTAAATACACAAGAAACAAATCCCAGTCCCTCCCAGTGGAGCTGATGCCATGGTTTGCATTTTTCTGGGCTTGACTCTTCCACTTTGTCTAGCAAAACTATTGTTACATAACTACATCAATTAACATTACCTCTGAAACAAAGCAGTGGCACCAGCCTAAAGTGCCCTAGAGTTGTGTCAATCCTCCAACTTTTACTAGCACAGCCAAAGAGCAGTTCAAGGCATACTCTGGAAATTGCCTAATCATTGAAATTGGTTTGTTTGCTTGCTTACTGTATGGAAACAACAATTAAAGCCTCTACCAAGGCCTTCATAAATCAGCAACATATTCTTTGATTCACCCAGAGAACCTTCAGTAGAAGCTGCTTTCAGCACAGAGTAATTAACTTTACTTTTWAAAAAAGTAATAGTGTTTAAGAACTTCATCTCATTAAATAGTTTTCACTTTTGTTTTAACCGAGTGCTTCATATTTGAAAGAAATCTGTGAATCAATGTTATTATAACAGTGCTTCCTCCATCTTACCAAGACAACACAGCACCATAAGGATTAGTCTCTCATCCTCACCTTCTGTTTTCCTGCTGAGAGTGGCTGTCATTCCATTCTAATGGAAAAGCCCATGTGTACATGCCAGTGATGCCTCTAGGGACAGGGAGGATGGTCTGCAAAGCCTCACTGYGAAGGACCCTGCAGGATGTCACCCAGGCTGTCAAGGGAGCTGCCTTGGAGCAGAGGAGATGGACACAGCATCCCCCTTGTCACAGCACCTCGCAGCATTGCCCTGACACTGCCCCACCAGGAGATAAGGCAGTGGCTGCAGCCCATGCTCAGGGCACTGCTGGGTGCATCTGTCCATGGGAGGAGGGTGGAGGCACCTCACATCAGGAGACAGCCCACCCATCGTTGTCTTGGGCAGCAAACATGGAAACACAGCTCCTGCACCCCCAGAGCCAGACTGGGACCAGGTCCCTGTGTTTTGACATCATTTCAGCTCATAGTCTGCAGGATCACGGTCCTAGGGCTGAACCTGTTGGTGCTGTGATAAGAAATGCAATGGCCAATGTGCGCTGTAGCTTCTGTTTGAAACACAGTTATCAGGAATTCTTTGTTTGGAGCCTTTGTTCAGCAAAGGAGCTTCATTCCTGCCAGTCTGTAGATGAGCTATCTTGGGAAAGGGGAATTGTTCCCATGCCAGGAACCAAATCAAAGTTCTACCTTCATCCTTAGAAGTGCAGTTTTACCTTGCCTGACCCTCCCATCCTCCGGAGGACCCCACGCTGGAGAGGATGGGCTTTGCATGTTCAYGCACAGGAAAAGAATAGGGAGAACAAACAAAGCACCCCACCCTCTTCCACTTATGTAAGATCAGAAAGAGAGTGTAGGCTAAGCCCAGAGGACTGGATTTATGGTTTCAGAAAAGCCTAGTTATTAAAATATTATGAAAGTTTTCCTCTCCTTTAAATGCAYAAATATGCAGATGAAAGGAGCCATGTGATCTGGCCACTGGCCATGCTGCTGCAGGCTCAGTCTAATTATCAGCTGCCAGCTCTGCTGCATTTTAAGTGGTGAACATGATTAAAGATACACAGACAATTGAAGAAAGTTAGATCAGTTCTTCAGGCCTGCTTCTATTTTGTAACCACATGGCAGCTTGGCCTTGAGACGAAATCTGCCCTTAGAAGCTGAGGGAGAAAAGTTCTGCTGATCAGACGGGTTTTTTTCAACCGCAAGCTCCACGTGCTCTTGAATTCATCATTTTCACAGCAAGCTATTTGCCAAGCCAGACTGTTTCCCTTCCCCACTCTGAGCAAAAGGGGGCCCTGAAATGGGGAAGGATGCAGGTAGGACCAGGTGTGTGTATGGGTCAGGCACTGCAAAARCATGGCCAAAATATTCAAACWCTCCCAAACAGAGAGGTGCAAACTYGTTTGAAATGAGTTTCAAAACCAGCATTTCCTGGAGCTTGTTCTTTCTCTCAGGACAGGAAATATCGTCAAGAAACCCAGATGGTCTCATGCTTTTGGGGGAGAGCCACAGTCCTGTGGGCAGGACAAGGRACTAGGACTTGTCTCCCAGAGCTGCCAAGATTTTGAGTTGAGTGTCATTGCCATTGCAGCGACAGCAAGGCCAAACAGCCTGGCAGCATCTGTCCTTTTGTCATCCGAATTCRCCAGGGGACAGAGCCTGGCTCTGCGAACTGACAGACCCGTCAAACCTCACACRCTGGGTGTGAATCTCACGCTGTGGGGTTTTGCCTCAGTGCTTCCCACAGCTATGGCTGTGTTTTGTACTGTCCCCAAACCCCACCCCATCCCAGGGCTCAGCACGGTGAATGCATCTGCCTGGCTCTGCCTGGGAGCTGCTGTCAAGCTGCACCATGCCCGGGGATTTGGAAAGTGGCAGGCTTCTGAGGAACTTGTTTAAGTGTTGTTCCATGGCTGTGCAGAAAGATGTGTGTTTCAAAAGACAAGGATTTGGCTGGTTTTTAGCGCCATCACAAGCGTGGCACAGTTATCCCATACAATCCTGGGAGCGAGTTGGTGTCTGCACAGCTGCCATGGCCCTTCCCAAGAGCTGGAGCCACTGCCTGCCTGCAATCCCTTGGGTGAGCACAGCAGCATGGGCACATTTGGCACCTCCAGAGMAGGCTGTCTCTTAACCAGGCAGCAATTTGTGCTGGAAGGGTGTTCCTTGCTCCAACGAGGCCAACACCTCCTATTTCCTGCATATTCTACTGTCGCTTCAGCACAGCCCCAGTTTCAGCTGGTGTTTCAAGGCACCTCAGAAAGGCACTGAGTACCTGTGTAGACTCCCTGAAGGGACACCCTGCTCCAAGGCACCAAGTGCATCCCAGCTCCCAGGCAGTCCTGTGGCCTTCCCGTGAGCCAGCTTGGCCAGGGCCAGTTGGTGCCACCAAGCTGTGCCCCAGGGTGCTGCTGTCTCTGTCAGGAAGCTGTGGCTCTCTGCAGCCTCGTGACCATGGCCTCACGTTGTGGCAGCACCGAGCTGTGGGTGCTGTGCSCAAACACTTCTGCCACAGTGGGGACACCTCACCGGTGTTTTGTGGGAGCTGCAGCAGAGGCAGAGGGCTCAGGACTCCTGTAATGAACAGAGACGAGGCTTTGCTGGGGCAAGGCCCAGCAAAGAGATGAGATATCTCCTCCTGCACAGGGTGAATTGCATCCTCAGAGTACCTATTGATTATAGAAGCGGTCCAGAGTGACTAGCTCAGACACAGCCTTGTGAAATGAAKCCTACCAGGAGCCTGGTGCCAATACTCGTCTGTATGAGAGAAGAGACATGGCTGGAGAACTCCCTGCGTTGCTGGAAATGTGACTCTGCCCTTCTGCTGAGCCAAGGTCTTCACATGTCAGAGGCTGTGGAGAAGGGAGCCAGGCTGTCTCCTTGCCCCCCTGATTTATGAGCTAGATGCTAACACAGTCACTCCATCCTTTGAGAAGGAGCAGCACACCAATGCATGTAGCTCTGTCTTTCCAAGACTGGGCCCTCCTCCAGTTTCTTGCTGATTTAACTGCCACATATCCAACCAATAAATCAAGGCAGACAAGGCTGGAAGGTAAAACTGATTATTATGTCTCATACCTGGGCAGCCCTAATGGCTCACTGCCCTACTGAACAAGCTTTGGGTTTTCAGCTTCCTTGTGTAAAYGTAAACCAGTCAACAAAATGCATCTCCTCTGCACCAAAGCTATGCCTTAGGAAGCCCCACTGTAATTTTGTGTTCCCCTCAAAAGGTTTCTGTTTCACTGGTGGGGATGGAGCACTGCTGTTCTCAGATAACCAAGGATCCTCCAAAGTTTGTGATTACAGATTTGCTAAGGTGCAAATTTGCCTTTTCCCTATTCTGCTTGCCCTGCATTGCTTCCCAGATCACATTCTCTCTTTTAGGAATAAAGCAGTGTTGTGCTCYAACTACTCAGTAAAGGGTATTTCAAAACATAATCTCTCTCACTGTTTGACAAAATAAACATGCCTCTTCCTGGAGATTATTCCATTGCAAAAGATAAGCAAAATGGACCAGTTATCAGTGCTAACTCTCCTATAAAGGCCATTCCATACTGATCCAATACATACAGTCAGGCCACAGAAGTCTGTTTTTTTCTAGCACATTAATAATGCATAAACATGCTACTCTCTCTAGTCTCAGCCAGATGTCTCTGCATTATTAGCCTACTCTCACTAATATATTCTCTGGTAGAGGAAAAGAGGATTAAACACACGCAGAGAATGGCAGAAATATATATATATATATATATATATTAGTAATTCTCTGTTTATTGTTCTTGGTATTTGCTTTTAAACATGAGTTCAGGGTGGGAAGGGGCTGCTGTCAGCCTACTGGCTCTTCCCTCTGCTCCAGGGCTGCTCCTGAGGTACAGTGCAGCAGGGACTTCTGAGATCCTCTGCCCTTCAAGTCAAATGTTATCTGTAGATTTGCATCTCAACCCTGCTATCAACTCACTATTTATCCACTCTCCAGGCATGAAATAGCATTATTTTTGGGCAGTTAAATGGATTGGTTCAGAGGCTGAGGGAAAAAAATGAACTACATTAACAAGCCAAATTCACATTTCAAGAACTTATTTTTTATCAGTACAGGGGAGAAAAGAACACAAATAATTAAATTGAAGAGTGAGAACAAACAGGAGCATCTGACTTTGGTCTGTTAAGTCAAAACAGCAYCTCATCACTGCCAAAAGAGTCCTTGTCTGCCCTTGCCTCTGTGCTTCTGCCAGGTACCKTGAGCTCCTGCTTCCTGAAAACCAATTTCACCTACCAAWATGGCAGAAAATTTTCTGAGCAAAGAAAYTAAAATAAGTATGAGAGGTTAGTGGGAAAAAAACTGTCTGGAAAAGTGCCAGAGGAAGGGGGAGGTTGCTGAAGAGTTAGAATATATTGGTAAAGAAAGGCTGGAGAATGGGCAGGAGGCCATGGAAAGGACAGGAGAAGAGGCAGAGYTGTGGCAGGTGTGGCTGGAGGCACCATGGTACAGGAACCTGGCCCACTGTGGGTTTGTGTTCCACTAAAATATGAATCTGTGTTTCTGGAAAAGCTTTACCACCATTTCCCTTGTACCATGCCCTGCAGCAGGGCTGCTTCACAGCCAGAGAGATCAACAGGCACTAGAGAGCCAGAAATGAACCTGAAACAGGTATTAGAGTTAAGCCAGGAAGTTCCCTGATGTGAACGTGTGGTTGCATGAGCGTGGTCTGGAGGCCAGGGAGGCAGTGACAACGTGGGTGCCAAAACCAGGAGCTGCACAGAACCCACTTTGCCATCCATGGTCCGTGGAGACTGACACTGACTCACCTTAATGAGGAAATTGCCCTCTGGATCTCCTCCTGGGGCTGGGCCATGAGACTCCTGTGCTTACAGCTGCTTCTGAACTGTATTTAATGGGACACAGAATAATCAYGGCAYGGTTGAGGTTGGRAGGGAGCTCTGGAGGGCATCCTGTCCAAGCTCCCTGCTGCAGCAGGGCCTCCTGTAGCTAATTGCACAGGACTGTGTCTGGGTGTTTGCTGTTATCTCGAAAGAGAACGATTCCACAGCCTCCCCAGACAGCCTACTTGCCAACACAATGTGAGCAACACAARCACACATCA
Source organism: Malurus melanocephalus (assembly GCF_030028575.1). Lineage (NCBI taxonomy): Eukaryota > Metazoa > Chordata > Aves > Passeriformes > Maluridae > Malurus > Malurus melanocephalus. The sequence goes on from NW_026623552.1 coordinate 353,731, forward strand.
GATCTCTCCTACAAGGATTTCAGGGAAGATCTCAAATCTGAACATGTGAGATGCTGCATTTCATCACCATGCCTGGGCTCCTGTTACAGGTGCCCCTTTGTATGATAGGGCGACCGAGTCTGCTCTGCCACATAATTTTAAAATTACTTTGGTCAGCGCTGGCACGGTCCCACTCTTGCCTAATGGAAACACCTCCCCGAAGGGAGCTACGCCCTGAGAGACACTCCTATCTCCCAGACACTGCAATGAGCCAGGACAGGAGCTTACCTAGCAGAAATCAATGATTTTTTTTTTTGCCAGGTCAGTTTTCTGCTGGTTTAGTTTCCTGAGCTGACTTACCCCATGGTCAGATAAGCATCATGCCAGCAACTGGGTATGCAGGAGTGACTGGAACAGCACACCAGAACAACCACTTGGTTAGGGATGTTTAACTATTGTGCAACTACAGCTTGCACAGCACATGTGATCAGGAGTAAAGCTCTTGGCCTCAGAAACTCCAAATCTATAGATACAATACTGCACAAAGGGATTCTGCAGACCCATTAACTTGGATTTTGAAAGTGTGGTGAGTAAGGCCAGGATGACAGAAGTGCAAAGCATTTTGCATGACCCTATCTCCTTTATACTGGCTCTTGGCCTGGTTACTGATGGCAGCAATCTGCTCTCTCACAGCAGCAGCAAGGACAGCCATGCCCTTCCTCAGCTTCCCCAGCTGTGAAGGCTCTGCTAGGCTGAGGTGATGGCTGTTGGGGAAGGG
>NW_026623552.1:354687-359103 GCF_030028575.1 Malurus melanocephalus
CATGATGTCACATGGTCTGGAACATCCCTTTGGTCAGTTGGGGTCACCTGTCCTGGCTGTGTCTCCTCCCATCCTTCCCTGCATGGCAGTACAGAAAWGRGGAAAAGGCCTTGGCTCTGTGCAAGGCCTGCTCAGCAATAACAAAAACATCTCTATTAMCAGCCTYGTGTTCAGCACAAATCCAAAACACAGCCCCAGCCACTGGGATGAAAATTAACTCTASCCCAGCCCAAACCAGCACACATGATCATAAACTTCTTTTTGTCTGTTCCACCCTTTAGTCACCCTAGCTGGTGGCAGCTGGTGGGCAGCTTTGTCACTGTGGTGCATCTTCCGACAGCTGCTCCAGGACTGGGGGCAGCTGAGGCTCCCCGAGAACTGACGTGCTCGAAGTCACTCCTAATGGGTTTAATTTCCTCACAAGACATTTACAGCTCGGGTCTGTGTGAAAGGGATTAAAGCTTCATGGGTGTAAATCAGTTTGATCACTTCTAACAGAGATTAGTTCTTCCCCTTGTATGAGTCAATAGAGGAGAATCCACAGCCATGACTCAAGCCCACAGCAAAAAATTGTGAAGGAAGCATTCAGCAGTTAAAACAGTCAGAGCTCCAGGCCCCTCTACTAATTTTTATAAAATATAAGGGGAAAAAAATAAAAGGGAGGACTAGATCAGTGCAAGGACAGCTGTGGATTAACACTGGTGTACCAGATAGGACCCGGCTGGTGTGGGAAAAGCACCACAAAAAGGTTGGAAAACTGAAAACAGCACTCTGCACAAATGAAAGTTATGGATGTTCTGATGCACAAATAGCAAAGAAGCCCTGGGATTTTGGGGGAATTTGCCTTCTGTGCCCTATTTTATAGCCCACCGTGCAGCAATGGCACCAGGCTTCATTCTGATGCTTCCTGCATGTTAACAAAGGACACCTTTCCAAGAAGACTTGCTGGAATTTCCAAGTTTTCCTTCTGGCAGTGCTGGTGGAGGCACTGACCCCAAGCTGCATTGCTGCGGGCTGCCCTCCTTCCCAGCTGGCTCAGTCCCACCGCAGCAGAGCTGGATGGAGCTACACTGGCTCCATRCTCTGCTGCTGTCTGCACAAGGAAAACAGTGCCTGCTACAAAATTATTTTAAGATGATTTAATTAAACTGATACCAATCTCTCTAGTGTAAACACAAAACAAGAAAAAAAATGTATCCTTGCTTTAAATCCTGGGTAATGTAGCAAATGAATGGTAAACAGAAGGTCGAAGGGAGGGTRAGCTGGCTTGTGCGTGCTTAAATTTGGAGGTTGCACTTAGCGCTCGATGTCAGAGCAGGTAAGCTGCTGCCTAGCGTTCACAGAAGGTAGGACAGCAACAAGGCRAATTTGCAACAGTGAAACCATTATTATTCATGTTGAAACTGCCAACATTTCAATCGTCTATGGATTTTAGTGAGAAATTAGAAAGTTTCCCAGAAGAGGTGAGAGGAGAAAAGAAGGTGGTGCCTGTGCTGTATTTGTCCTTGCCCTGAGGAGGGCATGTAGAGCAGGAGAAAGTCTTTGGAGGAAGAGCTGCTGTGGAGAAAGAGATGGGGTTGAAAGGAGGCAGGAGAGGAAGGGGCAGGGCAGCACTGGCAGTGCTTTGGGGAGAGGCTGGGCTGCCTGAGCTCAGGGCATGGCAGATTACTGGCTGGAAGGATGTGGTGGGAATTGTTRCCCTGGGAATGATCCCACTCTCAGAAATCCTTCTCACCTTGGTCTCAGGTGCTGAGCTAGGCATTTCAGCTATTCCCTCTCTGCAGCTGCCCTGAGATCACGGAGACTCCTGTAAAAATACATATGTAGAACTAGAAAATAGACACAGGCTTTCYGCTGCACTGTCTGGGATGAGGTATTGTGGGAAGCAACCACATCTTGCTCCTTAAAGACCATCTGCTGTGCTCTCCAGACAGGCACCTCATGCCAAGTGCACCATATGGAAGTTTGATTCATCTTCCAGACATGCCAGGGAATGGGAGAAGCCGCAGGACAGGCTTCCCTGGGATTGAGGGAAGGACAGATTACATGGGCCGTGCCACTGGTGGGGAAGTCAGAGGAGCACACAGGATGGGCTGAGAATGTTTGGGCACAGGTTTCCCTTCCATTAATCCAAAGTGAACCATCTGACAGTGYTCACTGCTTCTCCAGATACAGGCACGATTCTGGTGAGGGTTGGGAATGTCCTGCATGCTGTGCCTGGTGCAGCTCCAGGTGAGGAAGAGGATGYTCCAAGGGGGCTGCACTGCAGGCTCCAGTGCTCAACATCTCCCTCCTGCTGCTGCTGCATGCCAGGCTGATGTGGTCCGTTTCSTGCACACATTATTAAGGCTTGAGGTGGAACAACAACGGTTATCCCTCACCGAGCTTCATCTGATTCAGTGGATAATGTGGTGCTTCCTGCTCTCATTCAGGATTTTCATGTGAGTATGCCACAGCTGCCACACTGTTATCAGCCTGTGGCATACCCACATGAAAATCCTGAATCAGAAATGAGTTTCTGCATAGTCCAGCCAATGAGAAACAGGGGAAATTTCTTTATTTGCCCTAGTGAGTGAACTTAACATTTACTAGTTAGATGATCCTAACTTGTCCATACAGGCAGTCACCTACCATCACCTCACAAGTTTGTAGCAAAGTTAGCCATAAAACACTGAATGCCTCCAGGTATTTTTGCTGGTGTTTCCCGGACTGACTATGAAAAGTGTTTCTTAATTTCAGCACAGATCAGGGCTGGCAGCGCTGCTCAGGTCCTGACTCAGAGCCACCTTGCATTCTTGAACCATGTGGAATGGAGAAAACAGATCTGTCTGCAAAAGATTGGACAGGTATGACAGATCTCTGGTCTTAAACCTTATCTTTGAATTTAGATTTTATCCCCACTGCAGRTGGGGTATTCAAAAGACCCTGATCTTGTTGGTAACTGACACTTACTATAGTAACTGGTTATGATAGGGAAGAATCACACTTWGTCCTGTAATGAAACGTGGAGAGAGCATCCTTGAGGGTAAAGTCATATGCTTACTTAAAGTCTACACTGTAGCACATCAGAGGAGTCRTACAATTAAATGATTTCACTCTTTTCACCTTCCATTTAGCAATCAATGAAAGTTCTCCCTTCAGGGGAAAGCTTGATGGGGGGAGCTCTCAGCCCATTGCTTGCCTGGGGTGCCAAAATGAAATACATCATGATTTACATGTTAATGAGGAATTCTCGTTAGRCAATGCATTCTGCAAGGTGTTGCAATAGGGGACTGGGAGGCTGATCCATCAGAGGAAGATAATTCATCATCAAAGTGAGACAGGGAGCTCCCCGGTGAGAGCTGTAAATAGGGCATYGGGAGAGTGACAGAGCACTGGGTGGCATGTGTCCTTTCCCCATTAGCACTCCCACTGACAGCCCTGCCACTGCCAACTCCCAGGCTCCAGCTCATGCACATTATTTATAGAGCATTTCACATTCCTGGTTGGTATCCAGTCGATGTTGGTTTCAATTAGAATAAATGCTTATTGATTGAGAGGAGATGGGCCAGCTGATTAGCTCCTTGGGAAGCAGAGCACGGCTGGCTGGGCTCTGCGCAGAAGCAGGAGTGCATGGGGCTCTGAAAATCTGTCAGGGAGGAGAAGTCTTCCAGATTAAATCAATTCATCGAAGAGTCCATCTAATAAAGATAAGCGGCTAACTTCATTAAGGAATTAATRATAGGCCTGATTAAAAACCCCTGTGGGAGCCCTGTTGACTTCAACAAGCTTCGGATCCAGCCCAATATTTGCCTGGAAGCCACAGTTCCCAAACTCTGACTAAGCTACTGAATGCTGTATGCCCACAGCCAGGCAGTGATCAGAGCCCTGCTTGAGCTAAAAAAACATCTAGAAATGTCCACAAAACCCAGAAAAACATTGTATGTACATTAAGGWGGGATTTTTTTTTTWAATTATTATTTTTTATTTTTTAGATATTCTGCAGAAGAATCTTATCTGGTGGATAAAAGCCCAGAAGCACGAAATCACAGAGCATCATCCCTTCCCCGCTCCGGTGCGCGTTGCCATGAGATCCGGACGCGGGACTGACTCAGCCGCGTGTTTGACCGGGCACCCGGCGTGTTGGACCGGCTGAGAGCCCCACGCCACGTGTGACTGTCCCCGGGGTGCSATCGCACACCCGGCTCTCGCTCGGGAAGCGCTGTCGGGCTGCCCGCACTTACACAATCCCTCGCACACGGTGAGGCTGGCAGGATGGTCACCATCACTCCCTCCTTCCTGCGGCRCCCTGCCCGGGATCCTGCCGGTCCCTCCGTCCCGTCCCGCAGTGAGGGGCTGGGGCACAGCCCGTTCGCCGTCGGGAGGCACCGGGAGCTGCCCGGTGAGTGCGGSAGCGCTCCCCTCCTGTGGCCGGGA
>NW_026623552.1:359353-392736 GCF_030028575.1 Malurus melanocephalus
CTATAATTTGTGAGCTTGGGCAGGGATCCCGAAGTGACTGTGCTATGGGCTGCAAAACCCTCTCCTTTTTCCCATCCTAGGGACAGCATGACCTTGCCAAGCACAAAATGCTCAGTGGGATCAAAAGAGAAAGACGTCAACACGAGTCTCTAATACTGATGAATCCACAGGAACAGCTATTCTGTAAATGATTAATGAGTGCCTTCATTATTCATGCCTGTGTCASGTGCTGCCAGGGAAAGTCCCGTTGCCTGCCTGCTGCTTCACCAGAGCTGCTGCTGCCACAGGTGCAGGTGCTCCAGGGATGCAATTTCTGGGCAGTTTYGCTTTCAAATGCCAGATGAAACAATGCTAGATGTAAAAGTGCTGTTCAGATACCACTGCCTTTTTATGGGTCTTTTTTGCCATTAGTGGATGGGTTTCAATGTTTAATAGAGGCAGGATATTCRTTAGCAGCTTCTGTGGTACATCATGCAGCACACAGACTGAAGGACAATAATGGTGTTTCTAGTGGTTTAAATCTAACAGAAATAAAACCTAACAAAAATCTCATCTACCCTTTTGTCTGCAGCCACAACAAAAAGGGAGGAAATTCCCTGGGAGGAAATTCCCTTGGAGTCCACACATCCACACTCATAGAAGGAGTCGAATCATTTGAGCAGGACTTCCCCTCAGCTGCAGGATTTTCTCCTCTGGCCTAAGCCTTGGGAAGTGAGGCAAGGATGCTCTGCCCAGGAGGGACATTCACAGCTCACCACCGTGGCTCTCCTACCCTGCAGCCAGAGCTCTAATTACCCACATCATTATCTCAGCCTACCCTGCTGGAAATGTTATCAAGGAGTTTGGGGATTCGCTAGGAACCCTCCTTCCAATGTAGGACAGTAATTATTATTGCCATCAGAGAAGGGAATGRCTAATAAGGATCTTCAGAGAGCGTTCCGTTCATCTTTCGCTCGTGGCTTCAAAGACAGCTTTAAGAGGCATCATTAAGCAGCTCAAGTGCTAAAACTGCCTTGRCTCTCTTAGTTAATTTCTTTCCAATATCAAGACATAAAGTGGACAATAATTTCCCAGCAGACCAWCAGCTCCACCCTTAATGAGCTTACATCTGCCCACTCTCATGTTTTGCTCTTGCTCTGCATTTTTACCTGGTGTTCACTTTTTCCCCCTGCTGATTCCAGTGATATTACCCAGAAGAGGTGATTGGCCCATTTTAATTTCACTCCAGCCCCTCTTTGTAGAGTACTCCTTACAGCTACAGCAGAGTGCTGGGTTTTGATGACTATCTGCTTGAGATACTGGTTTGATTAGGCAAGAGATTTGAATTGAGGTGGTGTTTATCACTCAGCACAGGTTTATTCAGATGTTTTGTAGAGCATGGGATGTCCTTCAAGTCCTTGTGGACCTGCAGAGGGAAAAGCTGAACATAGCATTGGTGACTATGGAGGCTATTACTCTCGTTTCCTTTACCAGCCACTCCTGGTGTGACACCACAAGCTGACATTGTTACACAGTGTTCTTTGTTTAAAATACTATACTTGCAACATTTCAACACAGGGGAGAGTTGGGGTTTGGGGGTTTTTTTTGTGTGTGTTTCTTTGGTTTTGTTGGTTGGTTGTTTTTTTTTCCTGTAAGGATGACTAAACCATGGAGAAGTCCTATGTAACACATCTCTTTGGCTCTCAGAGCATGACCAAGGTGTCCTGTCCCTTCTCAGCTCACCAAGGCTCACACCATCAGCTGACACCAAGGAGCTTTCCCAGCACAGCTATGGTGCTGGTAGCAGGGAAAGGGCTGTATCTGCTCTCTCACCCCCATGGGTTGCAGCATCCCTGCCTCTATTAATAGGAAAGAATTATTGCAGCTCAACCCTGCTTCTTTCAGTGCATTTGKCCCTGTGGTATCAATGCCAACTTTTGAAAAACATGCATAAACCTAAGACACAGCCGAGCCCCTCATTCTCATTGTATTGTATTTCCTAGCATTATTTTTAAAATACCATGCTCTTTTCTGTTAAAACAAATATATCTACTTTAGGTTCTTTCTTCAGCAAAATGCCCTGAAATGAGTGATTGTAAATAAAAAAATTTAAATAAAAAGGTTAAATAAAATTGTCTGAATAAACCCACACATGCTTTTCTGACCTTCCTGCATTGAAGTCAGCTTCCAAAAATAGCAAAGCTGGTGCCTGTTATTCTTWTATATCTCTGTGAGTCAAGAGAGGCTGTTAAAATTAATGGAGTAATACCAACATAAAGGAGGGATAATGAATTTGATTGGTTTTATTGCCTTATCATGCTACTGAGAGGTGCCAATCTGTTTGCAAAAGATGTTGCAAGACACTTCCAGGTGCCTAAAGACCTCAGCCAATGTAATGTTGAATATGAGACAAACCTAATGAGCCTCCTAAATGATTAATTACAYATCCTCTTTCCCACACTGGAGACAAATTAAGCATTTTAATACCGTAGTAAAAAATGGGCCAGATATTTTGATGGGAGGTGTAAACCTGACATTTCTGCTCTGCAGGTGTTTGGGTGRGGTTTTGAGMAACCTGGTCTAGTTATAAGGACTTGGTCATGTGGTTATAAGGAACTCCTTCAAGKGAACTTAGACAGAAACTAGTGCAATCTTCTCCAAACAATTAACAYTTATAAAAACATATTTGTTTTTTGTTAAAAAAATCCTTTGTGTTTATTACTTGGTTCTTTACAGAGTCAGATACTATGTGTGATTTTTATGAAACTGCTAAAAAAAAAGGTGGCAACTTAAAAAAGCGCAATAAATCCATGTGTATCCTTGATTTACACTCAGTCACTACTAAGTTCAATTAATGCATAAGTGAGAGAGGGAATGTGATTTAGAGATGGGTGCACTTGCATCAGTTACTAATTCTTTTTTTCATTAAATCTAGAAAGATGATAATATTTGTAGCTGCAAAAAGAGCAGGTGTACTTATGAAATGTTGCATGAAGTAAATCAGTTATAACCATGTTCTTAGAATTGCAGAAAACTCACAGATTTGTGCTTTTGGTTCACACATTTCTATGTCAGTGTATGTTACACATACATCATGTAGTTTATATGTTATATACGTAGCAAATATATATATATATATATATATATATATATATATATATATATATATATATATATATATATATATATATATATGTTTAGATACATGTCCTATACATCATATAATTTTAAAATAGCGAAAGAAGTAATTTCCATAGGTCTAATGTTCAGCTGGTTGGAAGAATGCACTAGCAACTCCATCATGTTCCAGGAGAGGGCAGTCAGRTATGTCCACAGGGTTCACAAGTGGTTTGTAAACCCGGAGCATATTTAGGGTCACCTCACAGATACATTTATTTCTGCTTTCATGGCCTTACTGATTGCAGTTCAGACTAAAACACGGCCCTGAACTTTCCAAASCAGCAGTCTGGGATCAAAAATACTCTTCTTAATGTTCAGCCAAATCTTTCCCTGACCTGAACAACACCTCTTCGAGCAGCTAGCAGACATCATTGAAGCATTGTATCAAGCCCAATTTTGTGTTGCACCTTTCCTGCAGCTCAAGCATCCCCACAGCAAGTGGGTAATGGCCCAAAGGGCACCTACACCCCTGGGAATCATCTGAAAGGTGCTATTAATCTCTTTTGTTATGCTGATGGAAGGTGCAAGTCACCACAATTATTAATTGCAAACCTGTTCAGCTGAAGTGCTTTGCGCCGAGCAGGCACGGTAATACAGCTGAGAGGCTTTGTGTTTTATATTAATTAACTCAACAAGAAAGGCAATTGAAATGAAATGTTTTCGGTTGTGTTTTCCAGTGCTAATCAGCAGCTCATTATCTTTAATCACACCGGCGTTGCTGTTCTTTTCCAGCGGGAGATAGAGGGACTGAGCAGGAGTGTGTGGTGGTGTATGACACGAGTGGGSTGAGTGCAGCAAGGAGAGGATGAGTGGGGAGAGAAATCCCCTGCCCTGTGGGGAGAGCTGAGCCCTGTCACCAGATCTGCAGGGACCGTCACTGGCACCACCAGCCGAGCAGATCCAGCGCTGTCCTGCTGGTTCAGCAGCCTGTGCTGCATCAGGGTTATAAGGGAGCATGCCCCAAAGGGTTATAGGGGAACATGCTACCACCAGGCAACGGGGTGCCAGCCCTCCCTCTCCCCTGTCATCCTCACTGGTGACTCTGCAGGTGACACTGCACTCACAGAGATGCTCTGATGCTCGTGCGTGGTTGCAAAATGATGTTTCACCCTCTAGGGGCCAGTCAAGGCAACAGGACCTGGTTTGGCAGAGTCTCCTCTTTTCCAGCTCCCTCCAGGCCTGCGGTGTGCAGCTTGCTCAGGGTATGACCCCTCTGGTCCCCTCAGAAGCAGACACAGTGCCTCAATGACCCAGTGGTGCCAAGCCTGAGAAGGCAGTGGCAGTGACAGGGCTCTCTCAAGGCTTTACCCTATCCTAGGGATCTCTCTCCTTGTGCACCTTGCAAGGGACCTCCTTGACTCTGCAGCTGCGAGTCCAGTGTCCCCAGGGTGACCAGAGCCAGCATCCACTAATCTATAAAAATGTGTGACTTTGRACTCCTAAGGAAGTTCTTAGAGCTAGTCCATTATTTCCCTACATCATCATTTCTCCCCAAGGTGGTTGACTGTGAGAACGACATCTCAGTTAGTTCTTGTACCTTTAGGATACCAGGCCCAAAGGGCCTTTTCTATCTTGAAATTATGTGTTTCTGTCGACTTCTCTGTCTTCTAAGCTCCCCATGCCCAACAGACAGRTGTGTCTGTCTCCTTTATGTCTTCYTCATCACTGACTTAATAATCCTGTGCCACATCACCATGGAGTTGTATTAGTGCCTGTGYTTTGAGAGTCATTTTGGAAACATCAAATATCTACATAAATCTCAAAATTTCAAACTTTGATAGTTTCCCTCATTCTTGTGTGTTTTGTATCTTGCAACATTTAATACTGACAAAATGATGCTACTCAAAAGAACTATTTCTAGGGCTATAGATATGAGGTAGAAGTCATATTTTGCAGTATTAAATTATATAGTAAGAGACATGTGGGTAGTGGATAACAAGGTGTTGACCAATTACCCAAAATAATTAAATCCTTCTTTGGAAGATCCAAAAGCCAAATTAAACCCAGATGCAATCTAGAAAGAAAACCAGATAAAAAGACAAGTTTTGGCTATGGTTTCATAAAATCTCATCCAATAGTTTGAGCTTTCAGAGCCATCCCACATTTGAGATTTGATAGAATTATAGAATGGTTAGAGTTGGAAGGGACCCTAAAAATGATCTGGTTCCAACCCCCCTGCCATGGGCAAGGACATCTTTYACTAGACCAGATTGCTCAGAGCCCCATCCAACCTGGCAGTGCATGTACATATCTGAATCGCTGGTRAGAAGAGATAGCAGTGTTAGCTGCTGCCAGATTCTACATGAAATAGCTCAGTACAATGCAAGTGCAGATGATCAGCAGGATAAACCCTAGAGCCAGAACTCCAAACATGAAATTGTACTTTTGGGTATTAAAAATGCAYGGGGGAATGTACAGGGTCTCTAAGCAAGCTGTATGAGCTGTATGTATTACCCACTACTGGGTATTGGCCCAGTACTCTGAGAGCTGGTGGCAAATCTGCCACTGAGCTCAGTTCTCCCTTGTCCAGGTGCTGGGTGGCTGCCCAGGCCTTGGACAAGCAGGAGAAGAGGGTCTGGAAATGGTCCTGCCATGATGGCACRTGTCCCTGCAGAATCTGCTGGGTAACACTGCAGCACCRCATGGCYCCTCAGAGAGAGAAACCACGGTCAGCAGCCTCAGCTTTTACAAAACAAAAACAAGTGGAAAAGCAACACCTAAGTTCTTTCCTGCTCATAGCCTGAGATCCATAAATCAGTGTCTGAAAGCCCTTGGGATCCCGTGGTTCATACCACCTCAGCTCTTCCTGGAGTTAATGTCAGTGCATCTCCATCCTGCTGCAGGCTGACTGGCTTTGTGATGGATTCAGTACACATCGTGTGAGCGTGTGTTGCATCAGGCAGATCTTACAGAAAGGTTACCACTTTTTGTTCCCTTTTGAATTGGTTAGAAAAAAAATACATCTTGTCCAATATTTCATAAGTGCATAAAATACTTGCTAATTTGTTCCTCACGTTTTTGGAAAGCCCCTGCAACCTTTTCATAAAGACAAAGGTAAATGAGCATCATTGCTGTGAAAAGCATGGGGTAAGTGGCCATCAGAAATAATTATCAGGGATGACAGTGCTCAAGAACTGAAAATTTGACACACGAACTGGAGAGCCAGCCACAGCCAGAACCCCCTGTTTGGATGCCTGTGATGTATTTCAGGTTTCTTGGCTGTACTGTTGGATGCCACGTAATGCTGGGGGTCAAGTTTGCTCCTGGCGTAAGTTCAGTGAAATCAAATCATCTGCCTTTGGGTTACTGGTGCTGCACCAGGGACTAATTTGGCCCTTGGTGTTTCATTTCGATCGYATTCAGTTTGAATTAGCATTGATCATTTCGCACAGCAGGAAGGCTTTACGAACAGGAGTTTTCTCTTCACCTCCTGCTGTGTGCGTCCCCATGTGTCTTCTTCCATCTTTGAAAAATTATTCTCTTTAGTCCTATTGTATCTGAGGGAAGTATTCATCAATGGAGAGAGAAATGCGGATTAGCCTCACATCTGCTCGCCTCCCCRCTACGGAGAGGGTGAAGCGGAGGAGTTTTGCCAAGGGAAACAGTAGCAGAGAGCACTGTTGATGTAGATAGAAGTAAAAAGTCTGCCCTGAGGACAGCTTGTCAAATGAAGCCTCCCAGGCCATTAATTACTGTTCCAAGGTGCAGATGAAGTATGTATGTGATAGAAGAGGTTTGCTTTTTAATGTATTATTTGAGAAATTTTTTAAAGAGGCAGCATCAAGCAGAGCCTTCAGCTCATAGAGGGTTTTCTTTTCTTGTTGCTCATAGACTCTCATAATTTCATTCCTGCAACACAGAGAGTAGCTCTGATTACCCCTCCAAAGACTGACTTCTTCCTGGGAAACCTACAGGAAGGGMTCTAAGACTGACAGATTCTCTGTGGCCACATCAGCCCTCACATCAACATCCGGAACTGTGAGAGTAAWCCCAAAGTAATTTTATTTGTTAGGGAATTACAGCTAATTAAAAGGAACTGCATACAAAATAAAAAAGCATAATGGGAAGAACTATAATTAAGCTCTAGTTAGTATTTTTGTGTTTCATATCAAAAGTGTAATAGGATCTTTAATGAAAACATACTGTGACTGCACTGACTAAAAACRTACCCCGAGATCTCGGCCGGGGCAGGAGCTCCAGAGACAGGAACGGTGTGAACACGTTCTATAAAAGAGGGAACTTTGCTGCCTACAGAGGGAAACTGAGGCAGGGAGAAATCTAATCTTTGATTAGTGTGTTAGAGAGGCGATCCCTGGCAGAGCTGGGAACTAAACTTAGCCTGCAGAGTGCTGGCGGCAGCAGCCCTTTCCCTGGGACAGGCTGCATTCCTCCCCCGAATACCGCAGAGCAATAAATAGCAGCAAGCAGGGAAAAGGGAAAGGAGGACAGGGAGAGCTCGGGGCTCTCCTCTGAGATTGGTGATGACCTGGCAAAGCAGCGAARTGGCCAGGGAGGAGGACTCACAGCTGGGAAAGCTGTGCCTCCCTCCCCTGAGCAGTGCAGGAGGGGCACAGTGGAGGCAGAAAGGTCAGGGAGGAAGGTGAAGATGATAAAGGTGTCCTCAAGAAACCAAGAGATGTGTTTTCAGCTTCCTCCTGAAAGGGCTGAACCCTGCAGGGCTTGAGGTGGAGCACAGCCCTGTAGGTGCAGGGCATCTGTGGGGTCCGGGTACCCTGGCAAGCTGGCTGTGGGATGGGAGCAGACCCTGAACCCCTGCAGTGCCAATGAACTCTGACTTGCTTTCCTCTGGTTTTTTTCAGCTGTGAGGAGTCCCTTTTTACATCTCAGGCTCTCTCTAGCATCCCCAGCACATCACAGCAGGCACCCATGGTCCCTCCAGCCRCCCCCACTGCCTGACACTCCAGCCTCCCATTTTGGATCCCCACCTTCCTCCTGTGTCTGTGTGACCCTGCGGTGCCACTGCCAGGGACAGAGGTGGCACATCAGGGCAGCTCTGGTGCTCTGGGTGTGCTGCACACACCCTCACTGTGGTCACAGTGCCACCTGACTCTTCTCAGGCACCCTTAAGTAGCCCAATCTCTTCTCTTTAGAGTCCCAGATCCTTTCTGGAAGTTGTAGGAATTTTCACTGAAAAACACCCTGTGAACCTCACTGTTCCCTGGAACTAGGCCGTGTCTGTGGTGAGGATTTATTACCAAAGGGACWGTGCAAATCTTGTTTCTTGAGGAAACAGCGATAAAAAGGAGTATTTAAATGGCAAGAAAGCACTGGGACAAACTCTGCCTCTGGATGGGTGGATGAGAGTATCAGTTATTTCAGTGCTGAGCACTGTGTGCCTTTCCAAAGGCTTAATTTCTATCTGGCAAAGGTGTGRCTGGCCTGGCTGTGCCATGGGGAGGAGCGGGGAAAGGAGCTATGACCTTTCAAAAATGAGCAGCCAGATTTCTGAATGCATGTGTGCCGAGAGGAAAAGCTCACTTGGCTTTCTCTCCCTCCCCTTCCCCCACTGAAAAACTCAGCTCAAAGGAAAAAACTTCTCTGCAAATGGAAATACWATTGCCACATTGCCCTTTGCAAGAGAAACAACTTGACATTTGACCATACGTGGAATTTCCTTAGATGTGGGCTCTGCTGCAAGACAAAKTTCTCTCAGGCTTCTGCTGCTTTCTAAATTAAAGGAAAAGAGTATCAATGGTGTATAATTTTCAGCTCTGCAGCCTTTGGGCTTCTCTGTCCTGTTCCATGCAAGTTTAACACCTTGTCATTAATAAGGTTACTGAACTTTTAAGGATAATGTTGCAATATAATGTAAATATACACTGSTACTGTACTTCAAGATGGCCAGGACCCCTGATTTGTCCACATTAGCTGCTGCAGTGATGGCCTGGGGATGGCCCTTCAGCACATCTGGGTCTGCTCTGCATGACATGATGATGATTTCATGTGCCAGCCCTGTTGATTAGCTGTAAACCACATTTCCAGAGGCTGCTTCTGATTCCTGTCATTTCTGTGGATTAATAAAGTGATTGATGAGGAATGGATCTGGGATAAAGCAGAGTATTGGCTTGGGTTTGTGCTGAAGGGGCAGTGTGGACAAGGCATCACTGAGAACTGCAAGAGGCAGCCCTGGGAGTGTCGAGAGGCAGAAACAACCCTGGCTCTGCCCTGGGTGAGAGCTCTCAGGTTTGTTTAAGTGCATGTGAAAAAACAGTGCCAAATGCATCAAATTAGGAAATTGCAAGGAAGCTTGTCCCTACAATTTCAAAGCACCAAATGTTTGATCTGGACTTCCCAAATGCCTCCAGCTCCCAGAGAAGGCTGRAACATTTACTTATACATTGAAAGATGCACTTGCTGCTGGACTGTTGAGTATCTCAAGAATGGGTGTAAGTTATTTCAGTCACAGAAGAGATTGCAGCCAGGTGGACACCAAGCACATCACAAAGCTGCCACAGCTCTGTGGTGATGCAGCAGCTGCAGCTGGGCTGGYGAGTGTCCAAAGGGTGCTCCTGGACCTGCTGCAGCCCTTTAGCACACTGAGGCAGAGGTTTTGGGCAAGTGAAAGGATGTCACATACTTACAGCCCCATTTCCAGCAGTCCTGCAGCAGCTATACCTGTCCCAAACCCCAAGAGATCAGTGCCAGGCACACAATCAGCCCATCCYTCAGAAATATTTTCTCACACATTCAGACTTTTAATACAAAAGAAGAATAAATGTTCTGACACTTTTCATGAGCATTAAATGAAAACACAGATTTTTTTTTACTCTTTCTTTTAGATCACAATAAGTAAATCAGCATTATCGAGGTTTTCATGTTTGCAGACTGACTGATTTAGTGAGTTCTTTCCTTTGCCTCTTGCCTCCTGTGGACCTGGGACCAGGGTCCCTTGCCATCATGTCACAGACCCATTGGATGACCCTGGGGAAGTCACTTAACCCCTTCCACGATTTCCCCATCTCTGTGCTGGCAGGGAGGATTCTAATTTCCTTCAGAAGCCTGAGTGCCTGACTCCCTGCACTGCCTGGCTCAGCTCCAAAGAGCTGCAGTCCCTGCTCAGCATCTGAGCCCAGCCTTTCCACCCCCAAACCACAGCCTGACCCCCAAACCACCCCMGCCTGACCACACCAAGGCAGCCTTGAATTTCTTCATGAGACAGCTGGAGGTGCCTGTTGTGAAAAACATMAATATCAGAAAACCTAAACCAGATCTAATCCTGTTTTCAATGAAAACTCTTTGAAAAAACAACTTATGTGCTGTTTGAGCAGTCACAAGCAAGCTTTCCTTTAACCCCAGGAGCATGCCTCACCCACAACGTGACTTACAGAGGTTACCTAAGTGGTGATAATCTGCTTAATTCACTATTCCCAAGGAGTCTTGTCCTCTTTTCAGAAATTGCCAAGAAGGTCACCACTTCCGTTAATTGTGGCTGTGTTTATTGTAAGAAGGAGGCGGCTCCGAGTGACTGAGGATGGAAACTCCTCCCAGACCATTCCTGCTGTCRTGCACTGGTGAGGAATGTTTGCAGAAAAGCAAATGAAAGTGGCCTGTAAAGYGCACCATGTTACAAACTTCACAGACAGCCTAATTATTAATTTCCTCTGCTTGATAATGATTCCATTACCAATTTCTTAATCAATTCTGTCTCCTAGCATGGCAGACCTTCACTCAGTGTTCTGGGGACAGTAGTTGCTTTGCTAGAGAAAAYCAGCTAGACAGAGATGATCAGCTGGACAATTATCAGAGCGGGTCTCTCTGTTTCTGCTGCTGGCCATTCCCAAAAGCATCGTTTGCTCCTGTTCCAAGTTTGGGATGAAAGCCTGATCTTTTTGTAACCTGTTGGGGCTATCCTTGGCCAGTGACAGTTTTAACATTCTATTTTCCACTTGGTGAAAGCATCTTGCTTGCTTGACACAGCATTGAGCAGGGAGAAAATCTTGGAGATGACAATGGAAATGAGATTTTATTTGTCTGAAGGTAGGACTGTGTTAGGCTGTTGTAAATATCCTGCCTTGGTTATGGGCTGTCGGGGCTACTCCTAGTAAAGGTGGGTGAAGCTGTGGTCTCTTTCTGAGCAGCAGTGGACAGAGGATGCTTTCACTCCCTCAAAACAAATTTCAGAATTCCCAGGATAAGCCAATGATTCAATGTGGCTGACACTTCAGCTTCCTTCATCACCAAAGCAATATCCTCGATCACAGGCAGCTGCAATTAGTGCCCAAAGCACCAATARTGATGAGGAACGCTGTGGCTTTCCCCTTCCTAAAGGATGGCACTGTGCCTCTGGAATTGCTCTCGAGATTTTCCTGCTCTGAAGCCTTTGTCAGCTAACCTTGGATAGATAAGCTGTCTAGGGAAGTTATTGATTCCTCTTGTCTCCACCTCCTCCCTGCCCAGTTAGACTGATTTATAGGAATTTTGGTAGGAACCACTAAAATGCTGGCAGAGCTTATTAATCTATGAATCCTTTAAAGGCTTCCCTCCTTGCAGAGACCATCTGTTTGCCTGAGTGCTATTTTTGCAGCTGCCGAATCAGGTTTGCGAGACTCTCACCTTCTCCTCAAACCCAACACATGATACTGCAATATTTACACTCAGGGCTCGACACTTTTTCCAACCAGATCTGCACAGAACAAATGCAGCCTCGCTCATCTGTGCAAGACTGAAACCCAGTAAAACAAACAGCAATAATGCCCTTAAAACCAAAAGCAGAAAGATCAGACTGCACTGTATAATTTATTTTGGCTTTTTGTGTTCACTGGGAGACTATTCAGTAACACCTGAAACATCTGCAGAGGGAACTGCCAATAACTGTAATTACAGCATGAAAATCTACCATACACTGATGGGAAAAGAGCTGTGGCCTATGTCCCCTGTGCTGGGTGATGCTGCAGAGACACAGCAAAGAGCCACCCATGTTTGTCAGCAGMTGCCAAAAACTGGGCTCATTCTGTCGTGCTCACCTTGAAAATGYCAYKGAGATTCACACTATCAATTAATTTYTTCTTTAAARTAAGTCCTCTTCTAAATCTTTGATGTTATTTTATTTACTATATATTTGCACATTTGCATAAAACATTTTCTCTGTGAGCCAGCAATTATCACTGGTAAGGCTCAAATTTCTTGGAAATAGCTGAAATTTCTTCCCCATTTTCTTTTTAAATGTGCAAAATTATTTTCCCTGCCACTGGATTGGTGTCACCTGACACAGTTAATCTTCTAATCTTCTCTCTAGGGTGACATCAGAGGAGATGATGGAGATATTTCCTTTCTTGAATGCAAAGCTCAGATTCAATTTTTACTAGCAAAAATCTTACTAATAAAAAAAAAAAGAGATAAAATCAAAGTTATGACATACCTAGTTATGTTGTTGAGCTGCCACTACTTTTGTATTTGTTGCTTCCTAGAGGGCTTTTTCAGCTGTCAGCTGTRTCTTGCCTATTTTTACTCACTTTTCCTTCCCTGGATGAAACCACATGAGATCTTGTCAGAGCATCAGCTCCTCTTGAAGTTGCATTATTACACTCCCCATCCATCAAGTTGAAATGTGAAAAGAATGTGTCAGAAAACAATAATGAAATGAAATTCCAATTATTGGGACTTCCTGGGTGCTSTGTTTCCAGCTGAGCTGATGGTTTTCCCTTCTGCTGATTGCTGCACAGAGGTTCAAGCCCATCTGGGCAGCAGCTCATTTCTCTGCTGTGTGTTCTTGTGGCACAGCATCCCACTGGATGGGATTTGGCCCCCTGATCCCATAGGTACATCTGGGACATCACCAAGGTCCCACCGTGACTCAGGAGATGTGGGGCTGACAGTGGGGCTGGTAGTGGTCAGCCAGCATGGTTCCCTCTTGCTTTTCTGCATTTTAACATGGTGCAGCTCAAAAAATGTGGTTAATTTTACCCCTTACATTCGAGGACAGAAAGGCACATTCTTTCCCCACGACTGCAGGGCTTTTCAAGGGGGGAAAGCATGTCTTAGCTAACAAATTSCTAGCATTTTGGGCTCTTCAGTGCTCTGAGAGAAGGTCATCCACATCCTGATGCCAACCTGCTAATATCAGCCTGCACTTTCTCTTCKAGCCCTGTCCTTCCCCTCCCCCTACCCAGGCTGTGAATCCTCTGTACCCAACAGTCAGAAATCTCTTCACACGGCAGGAAA
The DNA here is from genome assembly GCF_030028575.1 of Malurus melanocephalus. NCBI lineage: Eukaryota > Metazoa > Chordata > Aves > Passeriformes > Maluridae > Malurus > Malurus melanocephalus. Next base: position 372,695 of record NW_026623552.1, read on the forward strand.
AACCCAAGGGAATTTGCATAAATTAGAAGGGAGAAGCGCATTTCAGCCATTCTCTCTTTAAACTGCGTGGAAATCACGCTGATGGGAGATATAAATGCCTGCCGAAGCGGGCAGTAAGGCGCTTGCCTCAATCTCACGGAAAATTGCAGATTTAATAATCAGATCTGACTTGGTCAGCTAAAGAAATAATTCTCGCTTCCCCTGATTTCCCTCTGCCAGGAGAGAGCAAGGCAGAGGGAAGCAGAACAACTTACCCATGCCCCTACAGCAGGGCTGAGTTTAGAAAAGCCTTTCCACCAGTAATGTCAGCAGGCAGCCAGAGTCTGGCAGTGCCTGAGATCCCACAGTGGGAAGCACAGCTCCCTGCTTTTCCTGGGAGGTTTGGATGRGGCTGGCTCAGTCCATGGCTGAGTGAGAGACAAGTCAGCAACAGCAAAAGCCCTGGTCCAGCTGGGAGCTTTCAGGTGGATCAGGCCCTTTTCACGGTCAGATGGCCGAGTCAGTCAGGTGGTGGGGAAAATTATGARCTCCCCATGGGATTTAAAATCTTAAAGTCCAGGTTTTCCAGGATATTTAGGCACTTAGATCAGGCACGGATCAGAYGGCATGTCTAAACCCATAGGTTACCAACTCCCACTACATGTCTTACTCGTGTAGGTGACAGTATTTGGGCACTCAGGCTATTTGTGCCATGACAGGTGCCCTGCACTCTGGTTTCCCCAAATATGTCCTCTTTTCCAGGCACATCAGCTCAGGTCCAGGGMTTTTGTATCTCAAAAGCCCTTTGGACTGTCCAGCCTGGCATTGAACATGCCCAGGGATGGGACATGTATGACACTCTTGGGCAGATATCTCTTCCTGGAAATCTCCAGAGGGGGGTATGGACACCATAGCAACTGCTTAAGTACATCACAATGCATCAGGAAAATGCAACTGTCTTCCACAGGAGACTAAATGGTCCAGATAAATCTTCTTTAGGTAATACTCCAGTGAATTCCTTCCATACATTGCATTTACTACTGCRCTCATGGTACTTGTCAGGGATTTTCTGCAGATGGCTGTCTCTCAGGTAGTAGAATGAAACAGACAGATGTAACAGATCTCTGCATGTTGAGGGGTAAGCATCCTTCAGGTTCCTTGCAAAGTCCAAGTGAGAGCAGTTATTGGCAAATATTTAGCCCATTCCTCACATTAGTTTAATATCTGCTGAAATAATACGTGCTTTACTTCTCACCTTTTATCATTYAGTTCAATTTTTGGCTTATGCATTTTTTGCCGTGACAAACACCAGGCTTATTCATAAATTCCCAAAACTTTCTCTGTCAGATTTAAATTTTCCAGGCTTGGCATTTCTCCAGCAGCAAACATGGATCTTCTCTTTTCAGGCTGAGAAACTGGGAAGTTGGAAGAAATAGTTTTAATCAAAGAAAAAAGTGTTATAATTTATCAAACCCCAGCATCATAACTAAAGTCTCCAGGGATCAAAGCTAATTTTTTGATTGAAGCTACATATGAAAAAAAGGTGTTTGTTTGTGAGTATCATTGTACAATTAGATCTGATTTGTTCAACTTCTGACCTGCTTTAGCATTTCACTGAAGAGCTCTCCCAGGGCCAAATCCCAGTAAGGGGGTCTGGCAGATGAGCTCCTGCCAACTTTGCTGTAATAGTTTAAGATGTATTTGTCCTCCCACCTCAGTCTTCTGTTCAAGCTTCTCTGCCTCTCTCCCAGAAGATGCTGACCACTTGCAGCAGATTTGACCACAGACAATGCAGGGGGGGTATTGAGGCAGAGTAATAACTTAAGTAACTCTGGAGCTGAGACACCAGGCTGTGATTTGGCATGCCTTCCCTGCAGGCACTTTTCCAGCTCTGCTGGAGGGCTCCAACCTTCAGTGGGGGAGCAGCAGCACACAGCTGTGAGAGGTAACTTCAAAACCAGCTGCAGCTGTTTGCTCCGAGTACAAGGAGGAATGGTGAGTCCTTAATCCTGCAAATACTTATGCATGTGTTTATAACCGTGAGCAGTTCCAGGAACTTCAGTGGGGCTTGAAGTTAAATTGGCACGTAAATGCTTGCAGAACCGGGAGTCTGCGTTTTCACAGGGTCGAGCTCAGAAAGCTTTGATTCTCACACATTGGAGCAATATGTTTCTGCAGTCAGTGACACTGCAAGAAAAATTCCCCAGTCTGGTTGAGACCTTCTTCCTTTCCCAGATGCATACCACAATCAAGATCAGACACCTCCCTGRCTGCCAGGGGAGCAGAATGGCCACTCCTTGGGGCTGTGGGCRGCAGCAGGATGGAGAGGTTAAGCACGATGCCCTGCACTGCTGCTCCTTGCACAGCCCCTTAGGCAGAGAGCACAGCCTGAGGCTGTTTCTCTTCAGAGYTGCCCTCCAGGTGAGCCTTGCCCCGGTTGATATCTCCATGTGTAGCATGAGCAGAAGAGGAGCAGGCACTGACAAGGGCTGCCCTGGCAGAGCGGTGCCAACAGATCCCCATGCGGGCAAACCCCAGTGGCCACCGGACACTTCTGGCTCTGCTTGCCCAGCCCTGCGTAGGCAACCCGAGGAATGCTTTTGGGAACATGTCACAATCTCCTTTTGCAGCTATTTTAGCTTCTTAGTCAGTGGCCTGACATCCTGAATTGAATCCGTGGCTAGCTGTGCTGCTGAGTAACCAGCAGAGTATTRAAAGGCTCAGGCAGAGCCAGCAGTGTCAGCCTTTGGGCGCTTGGAAGCATCTGAGTAAAAACAGTACCAAATTTTTCAGAGGTGCTGGGCACACCGAGATCCTCGTATACTTCATGTAAATTAAGCTTTTTCTTCTTCAAGGCGTTTTGAAGAAAGGCATTCCCAAAGGCTCATTGCCCCGAGGGGCTGCCTCCGGCCACATGGTCTGGAAGTGCTCCCCAGATGGAGCCCCCCTTGCCTCCTCCCAACCCTCCCTCCAGCTCTGGTCMGAACCCCCGACATCTGTGAAGGGCTCAGACACCGAAGGTCTGAGTCAGGCAAAGCCCAGACTGCTGCTGGCTGTTCCCAGGAGAAAAAGTGGCAGCAAATCATCCCCCCCAACCCCCCCGGGTGCTGAGGCTCCCACCAGGTCCCGCACATGTCCTGCCAAGCCYAGCCTGGCTCTAACTCTGCCAGAGCCTTTGCTTGCACTTCATTAAGGTGCCTAATGAGCACACCAGTGTGCAGGGGTATTCTCCCCTGACTGCGAGTCTAGGAATCTCGTACCAAGCAAATCCCACATCAACATTTTCAAAATTTAAAAAAAAAAAAAAAGTTGTAGGAGCAGCCACCAAACAAGTATTAAAGTGGCATGTTTTTAAGCAAGAAAAGTCATGAAGGTACAGATAAATCTTCACTCACAATATTATTATAAATGACGAAATAGCCTTTAGTAACAGTGTCATGAAAAAAATTTCTCAGATATTTCCACATAAACAAAGACCTTTCCCCCCCCTTTCCCCTTAAAGAGATAGACCCTGGCTTCTACCCCCTTTCCAGCAGTGAGTGTTTGTGCTCGGACCCTGCAGAAGGGGAAGGTACAGAGCGCGATGTCAGTCTATCCCCCAGCTCCCCCCGCAGCCCCCCGGCAAGCAGGAGAGCCCTGCGGGGTGGCTGCCACCACCCACCCCACCGCACAGCAATTAGCTCTGTTCTCCCGCGTAGATTTGCTGCTTAGCTCTTAAAAGCCGTTTCATAAATATTCGATGGCCTTTCCGACAGGGTAATGTGCCTCTGTGACATTAAAGAGGAAACTCCGCGAAGGGGAGGGATGACAACAAATTTATCCACCAATAGCACACTCTTTTGGCACAAAAGCACATTCTTATCTTTACATCCCATAATGAGAAGGCAGGGACGGGACTGTTGCTACAGCTCTCTGGGTGGGTAGATGTACAGTGCAGGAGAAGGGTGGCTGTAAACTGWTAGATATTTTTCCCCCTTGCCTTTGCGAACAGAAGGACCCGCGCCTGCGGTCCTGCAGTGGTTTTCCTGAGCCCCCGGTGMGGAGCACTTCTCGCACGATGTCAGACTGCGAGGGACTGCCTGTGGGTAAGCGCCAGATTTATATTTACCCCAGTGTCCTGCCGACTGGTTCGCATTCTCAGATTGCAGAGTCACACGCGAAGCCGCTTGCTTTCGAAGGGAGCCGGAGCCGCAGCAGGGAGAGGAGAAACTCCCTGAAAGCACCGCAGAGCCTGGTGCGGTGCCTTACGAGTCCGTGCTGGAGGGCTGGAGAGGGTGGCAATGCCTGGATTGTCCCTGAGGACACGGGGCTGGGTAGCAGGAAGGGTTCTGTGGTTCAGACAGATGGTCTGAAGTGTGTCCGGACGGATGATGGTATCGATGTGTGCAGTTTGAGCTCACCAAGGAGAGTTTCTGGGGATGGGTGCTGCAGGACCAGGCGCTGTGTATGTCCTGTTTGCTCCTTGATAAACCTTCCCGGATGGTAACGGACGCAGCAAGGGCAGATAAATGCAATCCAAAGGGTTTGTTTGCTGCAAGGAAATGGAAATGTACCTTATGTTTAAAGTGTTACACTTTGCCTGTATCTGGGATGGAGCACTTAGGGCTGTATCTGTCAAACTTCACTGAGCAGAAGAGCACGTCAGCAAGAAGCATGTTTCTCAGCTGTTTTTTTAAAAACTTCTATAAACATTCTCTAGGCTGYCTGTACAAAAGGAATCTCTTGTCARTATGATAGCCTAACTCTCTGCCAAGGCATTTTACTAATAAAGACATAGACCACTGGAAACATCTTTTATTTTTCCCTTGGCCATGGCAAGCATTGATCTTTASACATAGGTATATATATACACAGGTGTAGCACTCAGGTTCCACGGGTCTGTGAAGGCTGTGCATCAAAGATGGGGTTCTGGGATAAAAAGTACCTCTGGAGAATGCTGCTGCAGTATTATTCTTTTTTCCTTCTCTCTCTGCTTCCATTTTAAAAAGCAAATCCCAAGACCAAAACTGCGCACTCATAACCAGAGTGGAAAAATATAAATTATGTATATGGTGCAGAGGAAGCTGCACCATGCACAATTCCCTGTGCTGTTRCTATCAGCTAAAGACAGGAGAAATGAAAATTAATATTTCCTGCTTACCTTCTCAAAGGTCTGATCTGTTAACCAGCAAAGTTTTGACTCTCCAGGCTTTGATTTTAAGGGCCTGGCCCCAGTTTGCTTATTAAGCACTCTGAGTTGGGGGTGGGGTATTTCAGGGTGACAGTAGCWGTATCAGCTGGCATCTGATATTAATGATGAAACTGATATGGAGAGTGCATGGCATCTTGTGTGCAGGAATTACTGATATCTCAATTACTTTTGCTGCTGAAAGGACCTAGGAGTTTTCTTCCAGAAAAACATTCAAGGATGCACTGAGGGAGGGAAACAATTTTCTATGGGCAGGAATGAAAAGTAAAGATAGAGTGAGGTTTAGATGTGGATCAGAAATGCRAGTAATTCATTCCAGTAATTCTCTCATGCCTCCCAGCCCTGTTTTCCAGGCCTGGTCCCAGGAAGCAGGGCTCACTCTGCTCAATCTCAGACACAACCAACCTGTCCCGAGGGACATCTGCTTCACAGACCTTGCATAATAGTCTGATACCTGTACTTATAGATGTTTGGATTCATAAATGCATATAAAAATATGCACAAAACCAGCAATGGAGAGAGAAATGGTGGTACTCCAYCAGAGTTATTAAACAATCTTAGTGAAACATTCGCTGACAGCTTGCTTTTCAAGTTAAGGAATTTTGAAATAATTCTCTTTGTGGCTATTGCTCTTTGACTAGCCAGGTCAAAGTTTAAAACTTTAGCAAATTAAAACTTAAAACTCCATWAAAAAGTTGCAAAAAATCATCATCAAACTTTCTTAAACACTGATTGGTGTCCACTTGTGCAGAAATGCCCCTTTGCTGAATCCAGTGAGGATAGCAAGGCTGGAATTGCACTTGTAAAATCCTTGGTTTTGAATGCAGCCAGATAATACAGCTACAAAAAGTTGGTGCAGTGACAGATGTCATTAGCACGGYGATGTGGCTGCAATCCAGAGCCCTGCTCCTCACACAGATCGTGCAGCCCTGAGCATGTGCCCGTGTATACACATGCACAGGGCTATAAATAAGTTTAGCCAAAGCACAATATTAGTGTCAAGTGTGTSTATTGCAAAGGGTATGCCTCACGAACAACCTGGAGAGCTGCACTTTGTAGTTGCAGGAAATTAATGCCAGAGCTTTTAGACGGCTTTCAGCCTACACAAGAATGTAGCAGGAACAGCTGCGTGATTGTTCCCTCGGAAAAGCAACTCGGGAGGAATGGCTGAATACAATCTTTGACTTAAATAGCTGGATAGGAACGGGTTGATGCACCAATAATTTTTCAAGAGGCTTTATTCAGTAAGAGTATCCCGCTTCAGTGCTGGAAATTGTTAYGCAATTTTTCATGATGAAAACATCGGGTGTTTTTAAATTTCTGGTTTATGTTCAATTCCAGCGTGGCTGCACTCTTTCACTGTTGTGGAATGGAAAATTAAACATGCAATGCAAACAAAGTTTTATTTTGTTGTTTAAATGTAGCACAGAATTCATTAAAAAAGGATCTTAAATGCCAGAATGGGAATGCAGATTACATGTATTTTGGATTGAATTCATACAAAAAAACAAAAAAAAAACATTTGAAAGCCTTCTGAAATTTGAAAATTAACAGAATTCTAAAAGTTACACTAAAAACTTCCCATTGTAACACAGGGAGATAAAGAACAAAGAAAGATCCGTCACTTCAGGACAAATGCACTCCTATTTCTTCCTCATTAGCAATTATTGACATACTGATGCTATCCATTAGTGCCAGCTACATAGATTTCTTGTCACTCCTACATGCAGATAAAAGAAAAGCACATCAATTATTTAAGTGCTTCCCCTTGTGTGTATTATTTTTCTCTTGTAAGGAGTCGTAGTTCAGTCTCTGAACAACTGAACAGCTTTTCACGCACCCAGCATTTTGATTAGGAATATATGAGTCATGGATTCTGGTTCTTAACACAAACCTTTTGACTTCAGAAAAATCTCTGAAGTCACGCAAAGGTTCTTAAAGTGCCTCTTTTCATATTTTCTCTTTTCAGCCACAGACTGATTTTGAATAGCATGGGTAGCTTCTTGTGGATCACACCGTTGTTGAAATAACACAGGGTATTGAACCATAACAGATGAAGATTATAATGCTGAAGAAAAACATCAGAAGTCTCATATATGCATACTTTCTCTGTTATTTACTGCATCAGGGCTAAGAAGGGAAGAAACAGAAATGATATAGCTTGTTCTGCAGCAGGTGGCATGCGAATATAACKGAATTTCCTTAAAATTCCTCACAAACTTTTATTGGCCTTATTTCAGTAGAGGAGGAAGCAAGACTTTTCATCTGAAGTATGTTCCTGACTCTTTAGCTAAATACTTCCTTTCCAAGCTAAAATTACACATTTCAAACATGTCTTTAAGACAGACTGGAGCCAGTTGATAAAATTGGTGCTTTTAGAATTAGGATATCCCAGAAACCTATGGGAATTTAGGTTTCCTGAAATTCAACCCTTATTCTGCACTGGCATGGGGAGTCCATTTATCTCAGCCAGAGAGGCTGTTAGTGAGCAGGACCTYCAGCTCCCATGCTGGGCTGTCTCTAAACAGCTGCTGGGAATAAAATACGGGCCACGTACATTTCTGTAACAAAAAATCATGACTCAGCACATGCATGAGCATTACTCCTGTCAAATAAAATTGCCCCACTTTCACATACTCAYATGAGCATAGGGCTATGCCTGAAATTAACGTTTCATTAGACCTGGTGAAAAATGTCTATCTTTTTGCAGATAACTCCATGTCTCTCTTAGGACTGGAGCAYCTCTTCTGCATTACAGTTTGCAGGGTGGGGCACGAAGTAAAAGGCAACAGCCTGAAATCACCTTGCAGAGTTGTTGTACAGACTGCAGTTAGCGCTCTGGGATAAGCAGAGAAGTGGGGAGATTTTTCCTGGCATATCAAGCCAGTTACTTGCTGCAGCCTAGGAATGAAATGGCATGACTTGAGCATCTCAAGAGAGAGGTCTGCARGATGAGCCATAGCTCCTGACTGCAYTAAACCCACCAGCACYGGCTTGCAWGCCCAGAGCTCCCCAGGAGGATCYCCCTGYCAGGGCAAGGTGAGCCCAAGGTGCTCAACTACCTCAGGCAAATGTGCTGGGGTGATGAGAAGCTGGCAAGCATCTGTATTATTTATCAGGGTTTRTAACTGATGGACACTTCACAGAAACTCTGGTCGTGGTGTATGGACTCCTTGGCAAGCTCATTTCCTTTTGCATTTGGGAAGTCAGCTTGGGAGATTAATGTTAGCTATTAGAAGCAGTCACACATTTTCTAGGTTAAGACTTTGCAGCCTCTGAAATTAGGAAAATGACAAACTCTGCTGTGAACCTTGTTTTGCTCCTCCAACATGGGTATGCTGTCCCAGAGGCTTGGTGGTGGTTCAGTGGGAGGTGACCATGTTCCAAAAGTGTCCTGAGCACTGGGTTAGCCCTCATCTCCAGCCTGTGCAGTTCAAGTAGCAGGTGAAGTTTCTTTCTGTTCAGATGGCAGGCAGAGGCTGTGCCTACTCACTGTTGTTCTGAAGCAGAGTGTGAATATGTGTGCTATGTGCTACAGGGCTGCAGCTGGGGGTATTTGACCTAGAAGAGGAATTAACATCCATTTTCAGAAAAAAAGTGTTTGTTTGTTTATTTTTTTGTTTCTTTTAGGAGGGTGCTCTCTGAGGCAGTCAGTAGAGGCAGTGGAAGTCAGCACGAATGTTTGCTGCTAGCACGTTGAGGATCTAGTTAGGAAAGACAGAAGATGCTACATACTTCCCAAGTGCTCCTCCCATCCTCCCCCATCCCCATCCCCCAATATGAGGATTTTCCTCATCTGCAGAAATGCTTGGAAGCTGCAGTTTGTCCCAGGGTCTGTGAGCAAGAGCRCTTGCACACTACAGCACATTTTTGGACTGTCTTATTCCATGATGTTTACAGTAACTTAAGGCATGCAAAAAACAACCAATGTGTTTTTTCTCCCCCCTCTCCTCCATCCCTCATAACATCTGCAGTATTTCCAACATATTCTGTGTTAAGCCATCACTATTTAGAAGCCATAATTGCATTTAACAGTGTCTGGAAACKTCTCTTGCTACAGATCTATTATACAGGCAGTAATTTAGAGGGTGGGGCCCCCTTCCTTTCTTTTGCCATTTAGACTACAAACTAAATACAAAGTGTGCCCTCCCAAAACCTGGCAAGTGCCCAGTCCCTCATCATYATATTCAGCTCTTCTCTGTCYCTSTTATTTCTTTCCTTACAGACTGTTATCAGCTAACTCACCACACACTAGTGGTTTCCACAATTAAGTTTGMAAYGTTAGGGATTACCTTACATCTCAGMCCTCCTCTAAAACTCACATAAAAGACTGGCAAAATCCCCCAAATGCTTTCTTCTTTGTGGGAAAGAAACTCTGGSGCTGAGGAATGGGCTCCTGACAAATGCCAGGTGCTGGGCATGGACGTGTTAGTGGTGCCCAGGAYCAGTTCCCCGAAGGAATCCTGGGTTTCACGGAGCAGCTGAAGTCACTGTTGAGTCAGCAGGGCCCATGGGGACTGCTCATAGCTGCTCTTTRGTTCTGCACATGATCTGTCAATCACCAAATTGCTTTTGGAAGAAAAGCCTGTCTCTGYGAGCCATTGCTCAGGCCGTTCCAAACCAGGCTTGGTAAAAAGGCTGTGGTCCTTTAGGAATCACAGCAAATCCCAAGATGACATTGGGAAGTACAATGCTTTCTCCATCACAAAATACAGGGAACATTTCAGAGAGGTACCAATGGCTGATTTATCTYGGGTAGCTTTTCTGCACTGCCCAGAGCGGGAAACCCTCAGCACCACTGCTTTCAGCACTTTGTGAGGCTCAAGTTTCCACCACTTCAGTGCTCCTTCTTGGGAGAACACAGACTCATCCCCATCAGGTATTATGAGGGCATGCAATTAAGAGTTTGGAGAGGTGTTTGAAAGGTTTAGGTCCAAAATCCCCTCATAAATCCATAGCCCCTACTTGCAAACTTGGTATTTTACGGGGTTCTCATCGATCTTGCAGCTAAACACGCACGTGCACACTTACCCTTTGTGATGTGTGGAGCTGCAGGATATGCTCTGGCTTTGCCAGTACCCTATAGTCATACAGTGCACCCCAGAAGACTCCCCAGTGCCTAACACAGTTACTGTGAAAATGGTAAAATCCTGGCTGCGGAACCACGAGGTGAAAACTCCTGTAGTCAGACAACTTGCCTGAAGAGACATGCTGCTGCAGTGATGAAATAAAAGCACACAAAAGACCTGTGTGCAACATCTGAACACTTGAGTAACTTTTCACAGAGACTCTAAAATCTAAAAAAGTTTCAGCAAGCTAAGTGTCTGTGCTTGATGATGTGATAATGAAAGGCCTGACTTTGGGTTAAACTTAAAATTTACACATCTCCCACTCACTCTTTGAAAGCATGATCCAGACTCTTTGGAGTCAAGAGGAGTTTTCCATTCAGTCCAATGAATTAGGATCACAACTCTCAAAAATCTTAGAATGATCTTTATCATCCTGACACAAACCATACAAATTTTGGCTGGGTCAGTTTGGTTCCACTCCCTAGAGCAGCAGCCTGAGCCCTGTGCTGTGTGGCTGGTGGGGTTTGCTGGGTGAGGCCCCACCAGCAAGCACTTGTGGTCCATGGGAAGCACCAGGCATTAGTCATACTTTGTCCCAGCACAATTGCTCAGAGAAATGTATTTATATTTGCACTAATTAAAACCTAGTGACTGTTTCGTGTTTCCCCTGCTGAACCATTGCTAGATATGACTCAGTAAGTCACACAAAGAGCCATGTGTGCAGTACTGCTCAGAGTTTATGTGTGAGAGACTGAGGTACACCAAGATTGAGCCAAAAACAGCTCCTGGTGCTGTGGGTGTGTAACCAGGGATGCCAAGGATCTCTTCTTTCAGAGCACCCAGCAGAGCACTTTATTTCACATGTTCAAACTTCACTGGCAGCTGTGAGGACTGGGTGTGTCYATTAATCAGATCTGTGGTCTCTGGTCCTGTGTGAGGAGATGAGGAACCATTGGTGACCATCTGGGAAAAGCTGGGTTCCCACAGCTGCTCCATGGACCAGCTCTTCTCCTTCAAGAGCTGCTCTGCCACTGAAGCACAGATGCAATCCAGTTCCCAGCAGAACTTTTTAAGCTAACTTAACCTGAAATTATCCTTGATCTTCCTGKAATGGTATACTTCACCACATTCAATATCTTCAGCAGGTGAAGCTGTGGTATTAGCATAAACAACATATTGGAAACACATATGTCATAAAATACAAACTACTCTGACACCTCATAACTAGATCTCTAGCAAAAAGTATTCTTGTTATAACAATAACTTGATACTTCACCAATTGCTTGGAGATGCTCTGCAATGTCAATAGCCACACACACAAACATCCCTGATACAGGCAGTTTGTCTCTGGCACACTAAATCTATCATTTTCTACAGCTCTTTATCCCAAATCAGAGGCTCCTAGGTTCATCCTATTGCTATGACAGTCAGCTGGCCTTCTGACACCCATCTGACTTAGGCATGGGATCACAATCTCTTTGTGCTGCAGGCATATGGATCACATGTGCAAAGGATTTTGAGAAGGAAGCTATTATTTCCTGCATCTACCATGAATTCCAAATGGTATGCTCAGGCATAACTTTTCAAAACCAGACACTGCATTGATGAAATGGAAGCAATTTCTCTGGGAAATCTCATCTAAACTGTTTGATTTTTCTCATTGCTGCCAACGCTTTGATGTTTATCATGAGCCTCATAAGACTTGTTTTCATTTTTTTCTAAAGCCAGGTTTTTTTGGGTCATGAGTTTCTGGTGGCTGTCAAAATGTCTATGAACTGTCAGTTTTCACCCAGTCAGCAACATATGGGGCTTGTTATGCAGCTCAAGGAGATTGGGGATTTTTTTTCAAAGATGTTTTGGTCAGGTATTTAAACATCTAAGTCTTAGGGAGAAGCATCATGTGGGAAAGTGAGAGAGAATATGCAATGTCTGGAACAGATATGGCAAGCTGAGGCATATACAGTGCTCCCACATGCAGGATGGAGAATAATATTTCTCTAACAAAACACCAACCACATTTGTGGTTTTTAAACACCAACCACATTTCTGTATGTTTTCATTTTGAGTCATTTAATGAAAAAATTGGAAAACTCCAGGGAAAGCATTCAATCTGCTCACAGTTTTTCACAGGAGGAGGGTTTGTTTTCTCAGCAAACACCTCTTCTACAATTATTTGGTTTCTCCAGATCTTTGGGGAGCATCCTGGTACACAAAGAAGCTGAGGAGTCTTTTTGCTGTCCTTTACTTTATAAAGTGGGAGGAGTAAGAAGACAGCTCTTCACTCTTCTCCACCACACTGGAAGGAGTAAACCACTGAAAAGTAACCAGATGGCACATTTTTGTTGAGGCATGGTGAGACTCACTCCCTACAATAGGAGCTTCCCTGCTTAGGCCAATCAGAATATAACCAACACCAGCAAGGATTCAGAAACATTTTGGGCTTTGGGGATGCACAAAGATCATCAGACTCCAAGCAAGAGCATCTCCCAGCTTCACTCTGCCATTGKGATTTCAGCAGGCCAAAGCCAGTTCCTGCAGCAGCACCTGAGCTCCTGTACYATGTCCCTCAATCCCAAGGTCAGGTGTCCCTGCAGGGGAGAGGAAGCAGAGGAGCACCCCAAGATTCATGAGAAAACTCACCACTCTCTGGCTATGAAACATGGCAGCCAGGAGCTGAACATCTCCGTTTTTTCTGAGGGGATGGTACAGGATTAGAAAATACTGTATTACTAAACTGATTTTATTTCCTCCTGCAGAAATGTGCCTCAGAGTTGAGCATGTGCATTTGCTTCCTTTTCCCTAATGAAGTTCAGCAGCTGGGTTATCCTAGATAATGGTGCCAAATCTTTAAAGATTTCCTTGTTCCAAGATGATTGCTCAATTGACAATCTGCCTTGTTAATTAAGCTGCCTTGAGGGTCAGTGAAGAGCTGGGTGTTTTAATGAGTCACACAAGGAGGGAGATGAGCTGTAGCAGGAGTCCACCCCAGCMCGGCCCCAAGCCCACCCAAACAGCTGCTCTTTGCCACCCCGAGTGCCTGTGCTCTCAGAACGATCCCGAATTGAACTCTTTGTAGTGAAGAGCCAGCTCAGAGAGAACAAATTTATTTTCCTCTGGTTGACACAGCACTTTGCCCCAGGCCAACCTGCTCACAAGTCAGAGTTCTGGAGAATGCTGAGGAGTGAACGCAGCTGGGCAGGCTCTGTCCAGTAGAGCTTCTGCAGGCTTGGCCTTGTTCTCCTGAGCAAAATCCCTTGTTACCTGCAGTGAGCCCCAGAGCTGTCCTCTCGGCAGTTCATAGCATCTGATGAGCCCGTGCACTCCAATTTCTGGGTTGATGCAATATCAAATATCTATAAAAGGTGTGAAAATCAGCAGGAATGTTAATTATTCACGGGGCTCAAACTATGGTCAGAGATAACCCTAAGCTTCTCCTCCAGAGATGGAGGTTACTCTAGCTCAGTAGGAGGTTATTAGATCCCTGTTTCTCCTTCCATTATTTCCCAAAAGCCACTTAGCAGAACTGAGTTATCTCCCTTGTCTAAATTCTCTGGCTACTGGTGATGCTTGRCTGCCTTGTCTGTACTTGCAAGGCCKTGTGCTAAATTTAGACAAGAGGAGATGCTTCTCTTAGTTTTGTGAGTTACTCATTGTGAGTTACTCACGTAGTTATAGACACTACGTGAGCTAAAAATCCTCTTTGCTGCCCAGCCAAGCGGGTTTGGGCTAGAAAATGGATTTTTTGTTSCTACCTACTAGATCTCCACATGACCTTCATGTGAAGGGCACATGCCCTGTGCCCTGAGGGACGCTGGTGTGGGTTTGCAGACACTCAGGATCACCTCTTTCTTTTTAACATGTTACCTAAGGGAAGCACTCATAAAAAATTGTCTCTCTTCAGCTCTGCATGGGGATCTCRGGAGACCCTAAATAAGTGATGTCTCTGCCACAGTGCAGTGCTCCCTGGAGACACTTCCTCTGAGACCTCTCTGGCCTTTCCTCAGTTCTTCAAGTCCTGCCCATCTGCTGCTGCCTTCCTTGTTCTGTCCACCAGTAAGTCTGGGGAAAATACCTTGATTTTGAATCAGAGAGGAAATATGAAGCATCAAAATAGCAGTTGTAAGAATTTATGAGTAAAGTTTTTGTATCTGAATACTTACAAAGCAGAAATGCAAAGTAATTTTCTTTTTGCAGTGAAGATCATGGGAAAATTCTTTGTATTTGTTAAAGGAAATAATCTTCTACTATTTTCACATCTTTAATAAAGGTGTGATTCTCCAACTCTTACRTGATATGCATGGAATTCTACCAAGTATCYGATGATGACACAAACTACAATAGTGAAATATGAGCCACTTGCTCATGTCACTGAAATCTCAGAAGGGAATTACAGCCTTTAGCAGGGTTCATTTGAGGTATACTACTTAAGGTAATAGGGCTGGACAATCTCATTAAGATTTATTTCCACCCCATTTAAACACGGGTTCAAAAGTACAGCTGGAGCTGTACTGGCTTTATCTCTGGCTTACGGAAGAGATTGGAAAAAGAAGTAAACAGAAAACACACTCAGTCACTCAATCAGCCRTGCCAGGAGACTGCAGCATAGAGCAGACAGAGGCTTGGAGGCTGAGGAAATCAGAACAAACTTTCATCCTTATATATTGCATAGGCTATTTTCTTCATTTTTTTCTTCTCTTTTCCCTTCCCATGGAATTTAGGAGATATTGCACCATTCCATGAGGCAGAGGAAGGCACAAAACAATTACCTCTGCTCTTCTTTAATGGTAGTTCACCATGTTCACTGGATTTCTTTCATACCTGAACACATCTGTATTCATTTGGGAAATGTATGGGTTAGGAAAAATAAATTTTCAAACATTTCAGCCTGTGTAACAGATTCCCTAAGTAGTCTGAGATGTTTACAAAGCTCCCAGCACATTAGGCTTGTCCCTCCTGCAGACCATGATATGTGAGGACAGTAATCCTTCTATCACACTCCAAGTGCTTGTTCTTGCTTCTGTTGAAGCCAWCCAGATTGTGAGTTATTTGGAAGCATTTATTTTCTCTTCTTCTACAGTACAAAAGAAGCAGATGATATTTCCTCCTMGGAGAGGAGAATTTGCAGAAGCCCACAGTATTTGCTGCAGTGTTTCTGGTRAGGGTGAACAGATAGACCCAGATGCCTCAAATGTTTAAGGCTGGCTGCTCCTACCCAAAGAGCCCAGGGGTTTTGGGATCAGAGACCCCATAATCCACAGGCAAAGCTCAAGCTGCCAGCACAGCCCAGCTCTTCCTGCTGCAGACAGCACCTCYAGGCTCATCCTGGTGCAAGGGTGGGCTGCAGGACTGCAGGGCCAGAACCATGGGGAGCCTTCAGCAGGCAGATGATTCAAACAGCAGAGTTCATGACCTCAAGTGTGTCCCTTCGGTCTTGGAGTGGATTTTCTTATTCTTGTACTCTCACCCTTATCAAATTTGAATGATCCTTTGCGGTTTACCAAAATCCYGAGTAAATGAGTACATCCAGAGGCTTCTGAAGAATACCAAGGCAGAGAAAGGCATTTGGGCCTCTCCAACACTTTCTGTGAGAGAGCCAGCTGAGAAGTAGATCCAGCAWTGCTATTCCCTAAGTTTGATTTCCTTGGCACTTGTTAGATGCATAGAAATGTACAATCAACACTGCCATGTGGACGGGACTAAAATCTGAATGTTTGGAAGAAAAATAAGAGATTGAATAGAAAGAAAAATGGAGTCGGCAGTTCTAAGGACCCATCACCATAGCATCAAGCCACTATTTACAAAACTTCTTTGCAGAGAAATTTCCACATGCTCTTTCTTTCAATTTTAGTTAAACTCAACRAAGTCACTGCTCTGGATTTAAACTGTGCCCAGAAAGGCCTGTAATCTAAACATGGAAACATTTAAGTCATGTGCTAAAAGAAGAAAATGAAGCTGCATCCAGTGCTGTGTGAGGASCTCTGGGCTGGTCCTGGTGGACCTGTAGTGGCCCCATTAACACCCAGGGAAAATCCTCTTGCAAGCCYCAGAACTGCCATGCTGGGAGGAAAACCCAGACGTTCAGTGGGGAAACTCTACTGCAAGCCCCAAAGCAGGAAACCACCCTGCAAACCCCATGGTTGCCATCCTGGGGTGGAAATCCTCCTGCCAGCCCCAGAGCTGATGTCTCAGGGTGACAACCCTTATTTCAAGCCCCAGAGTTGCTGTCTTGGAAGAGTTGCTGTCTTGGAAGTCCAAGGCTGGCCAAAGGTAATGAGAGGCAGCCTGTTGAGCTAGGATACAGCATGGCCCCTCTGGATCTCTGCAGCTGCATGTCCAGCACTCCTGGTACATCCCTGCAYCCCTCTCCTGTGTGATCTAGGGGTGCTCCAGCCTGAGAGCAACAGAATAAAACCCTGTCTATTTYCAGTGGCTGAGCTGTGCAAAATACAGTTCAGACTCTGGCACGAAGAATGGAAAATTATTTGGGTAGTCAAGCCTCATTTTGTTTAATTTGGAATTATTAAGAACATTTATATTTTTAAACATGATGTTTAACCTGACAGCGTCCCGTTAAAATGCTTTATATAAGCTCATTAGGAGCTTCTGTGTAGCATCCTGTTTATTACAATTAGCAAATATTAGTGGCTCAGACACACTGCAAGGTATTTTTTCTGCCCTGTTCTGATTTTGTTCCTCCACCTCCTTGCCTGCCATAACTTAGCCTAGCCTGGATTAGATCCTTTCACATATCAGCCTTTCTTTCTGACAAGTCTTAAAGAAGAAGAAATTAAAAAAAGGAAAAGGAGTTGAAAATTAACCATTAGGAGCCTCTGAGAAATCAAAAGAACCATTTAGATTAAGTCTCTCACTAGTGTCAAGGCTAGTAGCAGTGCCAGTGGCATWAGTGCCATTAAGTTATTTAATTCCAGTATGATTCAAAATCATTTGTAGTTATGAGCTTATCCAGAGTAAATCCTCATCCTCCCAGGTCTTTTGTTTGCTATCTCTTGACGAGATAYGTTGCATATAAACGAGCTCATAAAACATGTGAAGGAGGAATATATTTTCATTTGTATTGAAGTTTCATGCAAAATGCTACGTAAATGCTACTGTACAAATGCTAGTAATGAAGGGTATTAGTAGTTAATGACCTCAATCCTTTTTTGGGCTTTGTTTTGGGGGTTTTRTGCCCTGACTCAGATATGAAATATGTGAAATGAAAGGAAGGTTTCCCTGGATAAGGACAGAGGCCTATTTTTAGAGATATTTAGACCTCACTCTAGTGAGTGGCAAAGGGTGGCCCAGCTGGCCTGTGTTCCAACCAGGATGGATCTCACAGGAATTTAGCCTCTGAGGTCTTTCATGGCTTGTGAGCAAATCACAGGCTGCCAAGCCACTTTAAACCACAGACAGTTCAGGATCCCAGAAAGGAGCAAAGGTTTGGGTACCTGAGTCTCAAATCCTACCAAGTGTGSTGGAACTCTGATATAAATGCTAGTTCAGACCTTTCAGCCACACTTGACACTTCTGTGTGTACACACAAATGCCTGAGCCTTGACACTGATGAGCAGATAAGCGCTGGTGCTTATCCTGCAGCCTCCTGAGAGGATTCAGTGCTGTGGCAGAGGGCATCCTGCCTGCCTGGGCTGGGATGTTGTGCACAGACCGTGTAGAGAAGTTCCTATGAAGCAGGGTAGGAACCAGTGCTGGACCCTCCACAACTGACCTTGACCWTTTCCATGGCAATGCCGTGCTGCTGTGCCGGGAAGGACTGCTGGAAGCTCCAKCCCTACCTGGCCGGTCTGCAGCAGTGGATGTTATTGCTGGTTCTGCCCTGTGTGCTGGCCTGCACTTTCCGTGAGTGATGATAGCTGGAAAAAAGCCCAAGTTTATTTTAGGCTGTTAGAGAATTTTTACTTTTTCCAGAAAGGGAGAAAATAAAGGTRCTCAGGAAGCTCACATACTCACTTAACAGTTGGATAAAAATACATCCAATCATTATCTTCTTGATTTGAATAGGACTTACTGCAAAAGTGCCAGATATGAGGAGTGGCAATCTGTAAAATGGTTTTCATTTATTGCAAACATCAAAACTATCGCATGAGGTTCAGCGATCACTTTAGAGAGTTCATTTTGTGGGCTTGGGCAATGAAAACCAGGTCTAAAGGCCCATTCTTCAGTTATTAATTCTCTAGATTTGAGGACCCAATTCACAGATATATTCTAATTATGTTCTTTCCTATTGGAGTTGCTTGGGTCACTGCTTCTGCTCCCAGCTGCTGCTGCCTTTTCCTCCTAATGCCCTCCAGTGGGACAGCCTGCTACTTCACCRCTTGGGAATCAGTCCCAGAGTGTCTCTTGCAGGAGAAGCACTCCATCATCACTGGATAAGCACGACCCCCAAAGGCCATTTACCAGGGCTATGTGTCATTGTTACAAGCAGAAACTATCAGTTGCAAGATGTCTGGAGGTAGTCTGTACTCCCGTCTGAAATATTCATGCCAAGTCTCATTCCTCATATTTTCATTGATTTCAGGGAGCTCAGCTTGGGCCTACTGTTTGGACTGAATTTATGGTCCTAAAATCTCAAGATCTCATGTATTGTTTTTCTTGGAAATTTTTTGATCCAAAAATGCATCAAAAGTGTATCTTTGTCCTGTTGTGTTGTACAAATGTAAACTTTATAGCATTGACTGGTAGAACTGAAAAATATCCCTGATATTCCCTTCCACTGCCTTTCCAGGAASTGATTTAGGATACATTCTTGAGATTAATGCCTTGGACAGTGGTGAGGAGCATTAAGAGTGGGACCAAGATAGGGTCAGATAACATAAAAGGAGAAACACAAGCTGCAAAATCCACTACTAGACAGAAGAGAGTGGAATATCTCATGGATTAATTCATCAGCATTTGAAAGCTGCTCTGTTGGAGATGGAGCCAGCTACAGCCCTACAAGCTAGAGTCTGTGTTCCCCTTGTCTACTGTGATCTTGCACTAGYTGGTTTACAGAAAATTTAAAAAGAAGGGTAATATTTCCTATAAATCCTGTTGCCAAAGAAAATGTAAGAGGTATTATTTTCAGCTGCTTACTCATTAAGGGGGAGCTGCAGCATTTGAATCTTGCTTTGCTTTTTGGCTGCTGGGAGCCAACAGTTTTCCTCTTTGAGTGTGAAGTGAGCACGCCCAGTTCTTGAAGGAAAACAGGGATAAATCACAAAACTTCCCAAGTTACTCTGTGAAAACAGTACATATAGTCTCAGCATGTGCAATCATAAACACGCTGTTGGAAGGGAAAATATTTGGGGAAACTTGTACAAATTGGAAGACAAATATGCTGGTATCTCCAGTTGTGCTCCAGTAAGGACATGYAGTGTAATGTGCAGATTGCCTGAAGACATCGCTGCTTTCGTCAGTGGTAACAGTGTTTCCTAACAAAGACAGATTGTGCCTGCAGGGGAAAATAAAAGAGGTGCCTGCCAAACAATATCAGTGAATGTATCAAGAAAATATTATTTAGCTATCAAAAAAAAAAAAAAAAAGTAAAAATCTGGTTACGTGGCTTGCCTAAACTGAGAAACTAAATAGTTGGCAAATAAGATTCATTCCAACCCAGACAATTCTATGGTTTTATGAACTAAGTATAACTACCCAAAGGATTAATCTATTGTTCCCCAGTTCTCCTACTGCAACTTAAATACCTAACAAAATGGTCCTTAGCCGCAAAAACTAAAAATAGCTATATTTTATTAGCAACTAGTGAGTCTGGTAACATCAAAAGATGAAGGAAGGAAGGAAGGAAGGAAGGA
>NW_026623552.1:393785-427955 GCF_030028575.1 Malurus melanocephalus
CCATGGAGGGAGATAAATAAACCAACATATTTAGCTAAAGAGTATATAAGCCATAGGAAAACAGACTGAGCAAGACTGGAAGACATACACAAGCTGGCACGGAAGATGCTGAGACAGAGAACAGAATGTTTAGATAGAGGCACTTATGGGTACTCCCCACCAACAAACGAATCTTCAAGGGCATGACTGGCTATTTTTAGCCAAAGTGTCTGTGTTACTTTTGCCTTTTACACAGGGAATACAATGAAGCACTAGATAGGAGATACTAAAAATCCACACAGAGCAATGCTGGGTTCCTTGTATGGATGGGCAGGACTCACAGTGCCTTTGGCTTGCCTGTGCAGTAGAGTCTGCAGATGTAGGAAGATAGACAGACAGATAAATAAATAGACAGATGTGACTGGAAGTCACTGAAGACTGAAGTCTCCATGTAACTTCACTGTGTGAGGAGCATACATCATCACACGGTGGGTAGAATGGGAGTCCTCAGGCACCCTTTGTGCTGACAGCCTCTGCTCCTATGCTCCCCGTCAGCTCCTCTGTGGGATCAGGGAGACTGCGTCTTCTGATATCCTTATCATTGCTCTGGGCAAAATCCTTTGACTTCAGCTGTAAGGATCATGATTTAATCCAATAATTTAGCCCAATAATGGAAACCAGCTGGTAACACAATGTTTGGTTTTGTCATTTTATTTGCCATTTAGAAGTAACGGGCTGCAAAGCCTTTTTGATTTGTGGCAGGGCATTCCATTAACACATCTATAAAAACAGCCGAGATGTTTCCATTGACAGCACTTAACAATTTTCTCTATTACTTTGATGACTATTCACTTTGAATGGAAAGTGCTTTTCCGCACCATTGAAGCACAGCTAGTACATAACCTTGGAGCACTCTGAAGTGCTGAGATGCTACAAGAAGTCACACTCAGGAGAGCACATCCCCTCTTTGGCACGCACTGCCCGGCACCGGGCCCTGCACAGCTCCCTGCCTGCAGCACGGCTGTGTCACCCACAAATGGGGACAGAATGTGYCCTGTGGCATCGAGGGGGGAATGGAGCTATTTTATCTGCCTTCCCCTTTTGCTTGATTACCAAGTCGATTTTGCATTCAATTCCTTGTATGCAGTTGGTGGTAAAATCTATGCAGGTCTAAGCTTGCTTCCTGAGCTTTTATTGGACAGCAGRAACACTGTGTACTTGTCTGGCAGTGGGGGTTATAGAGGCTGTAAGTTGAGAGGCTGATGTTCAAATCCAGCAGATCAGCATAAAGCCCTCAGGATATTATTCTTGCTGCAATTACAAGCAACAGCCAAATAAAGGGTAGGAGACTCTCATGTAGTGAGTAGAAATGTTTCTCTTCAGTTGCTTGTGTGAATACCGCAGACAAGAACAAATAGATGTAACTGCAAAGCTCCTGGTGAAAAATTGATCCCTGTTTGTGTCTCTGCTGCCTCCAGCTTTTCCTTAGGGGAGGCAGTGGTGGGTCATCAGTGTGGTCATTTTAAGCTTGGTAAAAAATAAATCCCAATTCAAGATTCTCCTTGTGTGACCTTTACTTATATGCAGTGTTCCTCATGCAAAGAGCCCCAGTGATGTTGATGTTAATAGGTAGATGGTAGAGACAATTTCACTGTGACTGTTAGAGGCTGGAGATGAGGAACAAAAGCTCCTTTCTGAGAGCTGCTCATCCATCTTGAATGCTCTGACTCACTTCACCTCGTGTGGGACTGACTGCTTAGAAAAACCAACACTGCCATCTTTTTACCACGTGTACAGGATCACAGCCTTAGCATACACAAAGCATTACTCATTTCAGCTGATCCCATTAACGCTGAAGACACAGGCTTGCGCTTACTCTGGACGAGCTGTAGAAAAGGCTTCTGTATCAGAGGATTATGCCTACTGTTCAGATGCTCAACATTTCCTAGWTAAAACATTTCACAATGAAGCAATAGCATCATGAAGAGTTTGTAATGTATTAGTATCTGTTTTATTTCTTTTGCTAAAGTCTTCCTAAAAGTTTTAGGGTTTTGTAAGGTTATGATGAACATAAAAACTAATTCCTGATTTTGTTACTGTTCCTGATTTTTACAAAATTAGTTACTTAGGAAAGAGAGGGGAAAAAAATCTCTGTCTCAGCTGTACAATATAATCAGACCATCAAAGCAAAATGGCAACACAATGCCACATCAACAGAAGCAGTAAGATGAGTAGATTTCTGGTCACTCAGCGTGCACCTTTCTGAGCATGCTTGTATGCAAACACAAACTCAGTCTGGCATAAATTAGATGAACTAAATTATCTTGCATCAAAATATTTTTCCAGTAGTGTGTGTTTCCAAATATGTYTAATTTATGCATTTCTGAGTGTATAGTGTGCAATGCTCAGAGTTGAAGCAGGTGTAGCAGCTCTTCCCCTATTTAAACCAGAGATGCTGTTGCATATTTCAGTAGATAGAAATAATACTTCTCCAGGTGGTGCCAGGAGAGAAAAACAAAAAAGGAAGGTTGAAAAATTCACAGAAGGCATCCAACACAAACCCTCCAAACTACAGTCTTTTACTGCAGGACATGTACTCTCCCTTTCCAGTGACCTTGCTATCCTAAGCATGTTCTTATGACATCACCTTAATGCTGTGGCTTAAAAACAGCTTAATTAGTTTAGTGTCTATGCATTKCTGTCTGCTGCCATTGTAACATCCACATAAATAAAAAGAAGAGAAGGCGCTCAGCTGCCTCTCATGCAGAGCCCTTTGGGTCCCGGACATAACCCACCAGCTGCTCCGGGGCCATCGCTGAGGAACATGAAGTCCATCCCCGAGGAGCCGGCCCAGGCAGACCACAGTGGAGCACCAGAGTTCTGTGCAGGTCATTTGTTTCTCCTATTACTTAATTCCACATTGCTGTTGAAATGATGATTGCCTTGTATTTCATAACAGCTGGGATTTTAACTTAATTTACAAAGTAATTAATKTTCTTTAATTGTGATGGGGGTTTGGTGTTAAGTAGCAAGTAGACAGGGATAGTGCAATGATGTTTTCTGTGGTCTGCATACATTACTCTAAGATAGTGTCTTTTCTGTATAGTCTGATTTTAAATATTGTACTACAGCGAGAAGAATTGTTCTGATCATATTTTCTTTATAAGTACTACCTGTTCATAGTGACTAGTTTAGTCTGAGTTTAGAACAGAAAATAGCTTTTCTTTTCYGCCAGTACAGACTGGAAAGTAGACAGGTGGCAGTAAAAAAAAAAAAAGACTACAAATCTAAAGCAAGCTATAATACCATTAATGGTTTAAGTTACTTTAATAAGAAAGGATTTATTGCTTACTAGCTTGACATTATATATAACTACTTTCAGATAGTAAGGAAAAAAAATCAAGATAAGCTATCAATATAATTAATTTTAAATATATTTCCTTTTCCTAAGTAGTAGACTTGTAGATCTTTTTATGTTATCCATTAACAAAAGTAATCCACATCCTGAGATCTAACCAGGAAAATCCAAGATTGGAGTTCATGCAGAGACTAATCTATGCAGATTACATTTGGCAGCATACCCCCAAATCAGATTTTAAAAGAATATGTTGCTTTTCTACCCCACCCCAGAAATACCTGCACCAGGGTACAGGGACCTGCTAGGAAACGGCAGTGGTGGGTCTGCAGATGTGATCCTGGGAGGTGCTGTCAGCGACTGCTCTGGATTGCTGGTGCCCTCAGTGGTCCTTCCTTCCCTTCCCAGCCCTGGATCCCACAGAGCTGCCCGAGCCTGCARTGGGCACCACTGCAGCAAGGGGTGTTTTCTGTGTTTTGGATCAAACCTGGGCCCTGCACAGCCACAAGGGGCTCCAACCTGTCCTTCTGACAGCCCCACTGCTGTATTTCAGCATGAGACTCATTAACTGTGAGCAGCGCAGACAGTCCAGGTAGAAAGATCCTTTTGGCGCAGCTGCTCTGCTCAGAGAGAGCTTCACAATGCTGTGCTTGATCTTGTGGAATAGACACACTGAGCATGGAGGAGATCCATTAAAGAGCCAAGATATTTTATCYTGGCACAGCCCAAGTGTAGTGCTCTGTCAGACATCCAGGAGCTTTTGAAAGACAGAAGCACGCTGAGATCTCTGCAGCTATCTGAAGCTATCCAGCTGGGAGGTTGAATGCCAGGGTTTGTGGAAGAGAAGATTCTTTTCCTTTTTAACAGAAGTAGTTTGCAATAGATGGTGCGGCAAATCCATCCTCATGGGTTTTTCTTTGCTCAAATAAAGAGATAAGATAGGCAGAYGTGGATAAACTACGCACTTTTATCACACTGCTGGAGTTCACATTGCCCAGCATGTGTGGGATGGGAATCCTCAGCACGCAGGGGACCCATGGGCAGAGGGGACAGTGGATTTTGGAGGTACCACAAAGCTGTGCAGGGAATGGTCAGGCTGGGTTGCCTCCTGCACATTTAGGGTGTCAACACCGAGCCATGCGTGCACCCAGACACTTAGCTGGCTTTTTTTGCACACTGATGTTCTCCTCCTGGCCATGTCATCCTCAAGATGTTTTTCCATCTCCTCTAATCAGATTAACCAGCTGCTCATGYTTTAAGGACACTAACTCTGTGGGATGTACTTCAGACTGTGGTCTGTCTCATCTCCCTATTTACTCCCTTGACAGCTGTGTGCCTGAAGCAAGGGGATTGTATCTGTCTTGACTGGCTGGGGCACCAAAATTCYGTTTTCTATTTCCTGAGCACTGTGTTCCCTCCAAAATAAGGCTCAAGGTGGTACCTTCCCTAGGGATGTGGCAGGGACAGACCTGTACTATCAGCTTCAGAGTGGTATTTTCTTCCAAGGTATTTTAAGGTAYGATTTTTTTTACATCCCTCAGAGTGATACTGGGCACTGTGGGATGGTAGCAAGTGATTGAGATGATGCCTCTGAAGGGATCGAGCTGCCACCACAGCTGAAGCTCCAGCTTCTTTGCACGGACATGGTGAGGAGCTAAGTTGCTGTTAACTTGCTGTAAATAGGAAGTAAAATGGGTATGTGAAAAAAGGCCATAAGGATTTTCCATACTTACATGGGGTCTGTTCTCTGATTTTAAGGTGACATATCTAAAGTGATGTAAGCCAATTTTTTCATTTGTCTCCACAATCTGTATATGCAGCAGTAAATGTCTRTGCAAGCCAAGGAATAAATGTTTCCATTGTTGTGCTTACAATCTGAAACAAAGACCCCAATAATCCTCTGAATAGTAATATCCAAACAAGAACATAAAAGACTTTTCCATAAATATATTCATKTCAGGGTGGCTGCATCTCTGTTCTTACAACACACCCAGATTTATTTTTCCAGTGAAATTAGCAGTGGTCATGCCAATCAGATGATCAGCAAAGAGCTAACACTGTGTTTAGAGGACAAAGTCTGGGATCTGCTCTGCTCCATAGTGCTTAGAAGCAGTGGCCATCACTAATTTTTTTCAGCTATTCTCCAAGATCTTCCAGATTTACAACTGGACTTGTGAAGCAGTAGTTACTATGAATATGCATATATCTTCCCTCCTAAATAATTTCTGGAACATATGTTTTAAGTAGTGCAACAAAGATATATGAACTAGATGGGCTGTAATTGTTTATGTGCAGTTATTTTTAGTGAATTAACTTGGGTTTGAATCACAGRTATTTTTWCTGTGGTGCTCATTACAGCATTAAAGTATTGATTTTGTTCCCCTGGTCAATAAATACTGGTTTTAATATAAGTTYATTAGCATAGAGCTAATATCCGTGRTGCTGTGTTTGTTGCCATATTGTTTCTACAACAAACATTAGCTGCAGGAGATGAGATAAGGTACCTGTACCYAGCTCCTACCTCAGCCATTCCAGAGCTGAAATCATGACTGGTTTACATTTACTGCATTCTTTTGCACTGCTTTTRCACAATTTTACATTTACTGTCCGGCTTTACATGCTGTTGTGCTTATAGCACTGCAGGTATATTTGTGCTGTAGGAATATTTGCACTTCAGAAATCTTGGATAAATGGTGATGTGATCATCACCCATTTGCTGTAATCACTATTGATAAAGCTGGCCTAAAATTAAAGGWAAACTAGCATTAAGCTAGCTACTCTACTGAAGTACAACTCTCTACATACACAACTTTCTTTCTGTCTAGAAATTATAATGTTAAATATAATGACTGCTTATGAAAAAATGTTTATAATTTCTTCTTCTAATATAACTGAATACAATTGTTAGAAATAGTGAGACAGAAATATTTCCATTTTTTAGTCTGAAAAGTCTTCTGAAAACACAGGCTTATGCTGAAGCAYTTCTCAGAATAGTTCATTAGATCCATCTGTCAAAGGAAGATATTAAACGGGCATTCTTTATCTATTTATATATTATGGCCTATGTTGACTGCTTTGTGTGAAGCACATTTCCTGTTGATTTCATTGCCCTTCTGAAGCATAGATGATACCATGTAGGAACATCCRCTGGTACATTTACTTACTCTTTTTGGCTGTTTAAATTCTCCACACTTAAGTTCTCTCACACTTTCTGGGCTTATGTTACCAGKGTTTAGCAGTACCAGCTTCAAAGTGTAATCATATTATCAGCCCTGCCTGAAAAACATTATCATCCCCCCATTTCTGTGCTCAAGTCTCCCAGCCAAAATTCAGGCTTCTTTCATATTCTGATCAGGKGCTTGTACCGTGTCTCTTTTCAGCATTCCCTGTTCACAGATGGATGCAGCAGTGTGTCATTACATTCCTAAAAAGTGCTTGGCCAAGTGGGGTGGGGAGGAAGCTGGCAAATCCTGCCCCACAAAGCCTTGYTTCTGTCCCTGACTCAAGGGAGCGTCGTGGTGGCTCCCTAGAACGGAGCTGTGCCCTCAGCCCGAGCACATCACCTCATTTGAACTCCTACAGTATATAAAAATGAGGAAAGAGGTTTTATTTTATCCAAGAACATCCCCATGAAAGGAGTTTTAAGACATTTCACCGCTTCTGAAAAATCTGCCATTAAACACTTACTCAGGCAGAACTATGGATGGGAATATCCCCATTACAGCTTGAATATTCTTTCTYGTAATAATAATGAAAAACCTGATACATATTATTACATTTTGAATGAAGGCTTCTATGCAGTAGGGTTTTAATGATCTCACTGTTGCCAAGTTTTGCTTTCAACTTCCCAGTGGAACATTTTTACCAGGCCTATTAGGTAATGCACACAACTTTCAGGCACAAATTCACTATCTCCTATTCAATGTCCTCATGCCTGGCCTTGCCAATGTCACAGATGTTCTTTCTCCATAAATTTCATCAACCATGGTCTGGAATCTGTGGTTTTTGTTGTTCTGTTCCTCTCTGCTTTGTGTGCATTTGTTATAGCTGGTCATTAGCCTTTAACAAAAACATTTCTGTTTCTCTTCTTTTTAAAATAAAATTCTGATGCAAATTGTAGAAAGATCCTACTGTGCTGTGGGCCAGTTTTGGCCCTTTTGTAAGCATCAGAAACGTCTTCAGAATTTCAGATGAGAAAATGTGCATTGTCACAACCAGTGAATGAGGAGAAATTTTTTCCCCAAATCTCAGAACAAGTCAGATATACAGATTTTGCATTGCTTACTTCTTACTGGCTTCTTTCTGATGGGATGGGTCACATTTTGTCAGCTCAAAAGTGGAAGATATAGAATTTATTAATCTTTCAAGTGGTACTTTCCTTAAGACATTAAGCACTTGGTATTTTCCAAAGATTTGAGGCTCCCAGGGCCATAATGAATATATTTGGCTCCAAATCAGTTGCATGGATGTCTTGCCCTAAGAAAAGACRTGAACCTAATCAGTGATTGAAGTCTGGGCTGACTCTCCAATCCTGAAATAAATTATTGCCCCAGAGCATTTCAGTTGGGATGGGAGCCTGAGGGCACATCCAGGCTTCTGTCACTATTTAAGGCTCCTGCTGAGAATCCTCTGCCAAGGAGCAACCAATTCATCTGTTATAGTGGATCCTTTGGTCATTCCTATTTTATTGCCTTTCTTTCAGCATTGCTTAAGAAACAGTCCTTTACAAACCAGAAGATTAATGACATCACCTAATTGGTTTTGCTATCCTTAGAGATGATGGGCCAAATTAATCCCTTTTAGAGCTCCATTAATCTTTATGGATTTACACCCAAGATTAATTCATCCCCATGATACTAATCACTTGCTGTGTGGTCTGTGGAAAATCACTTAACTTTGCATGTTGGTTTTGCACCCCAGATGGAAAATGGGGGCAATAACTCTGAGTTCAGTGAAGAGAAATGCATCAAACACTCCTAGGATTGGTTAAAATGTAAGACAGTTTGTAATAAAATGCACATTTTATTTCTGAATGTCAGTTTCAGTTTGCATTCATATTCTCACTTCTTAGTGAGCCTTGTATAGAAACATTTCCCTGTGGGGTTATCAATATGCCCCATATTTATAGTAAGAAAAGTCTTGGTACTGTAGAACTTGGTGAGAATTTATGTGCTGATTATCCCAGACCTAGGGTGTCACACTTCAGGTTTTACAGAAGTCACACACTCACACCCAGAGGCAGAATTTGGCCTTTCTCATTTCTGCTTCATTTAGGCCAATTTCTACAGCTGTTCCCCAGTGAGAATCTCACTGAAGATAGCAGGAATTCTGSTTAAGTAAGGATTACCAGATTAATCCCTCTATCTCCAGTCATGTTTATTTTGGCAGTCATTTAGCTTGGAGATCTCCAAAGCTCCCTAGCTTAGGTTCTCTCTGTTCTGCTCACAGATACGCGTCTAACTGCACCTCTCTTGGGTTAAAGTAGCAATTGCATTTACCAGGAGGCTTCTATATTTGCAGAAAAAATGTCCTGGTAATGCCACCAATTAGATAAAATTGGAACTTCTCACATACAATAGAAAAAAMCTGCTGATAAGGGTTGCAGCAATTTATTTTATCTGGGACCCATGCTAGAGGTGAGTAACAAGCAATCCRTCAGTCAGATGACAGAAAGTACCCTTGAGTTTTACAACCCATTCCCTTTAAATAACCCCAGGCACCATTACTCAACCAGAAAATATCAGTGTTGAAATCTGTTCTTCTCTATTTATGCATATTTAATGTATTCAATTGCCTATATTAGCAAATATAGGCATAATATACCAAATAAATAGTATAATAAAGTACTTAAAAGGTCAGTTGTTGCATTCTTTTCTAGAGAGAAAGTATAAAGTAAGATTTAATTATCTTTGTCAAAAAAGAAGGTGCAGCATGTTCAGTAAAGAAATAATTATAGGATTTGGACATTTATTTGATACAGCAGCTTTGAGCAATATACAAATTGCTTTGTAAGTGCAAGTATTTTTCAGCCATGCACTTTATTTTACAGCCAGTATTAGTCAATTCTTCTTAATTCTAGGYATATGAAACTGTTTTAGGTTCTTACTGGAATTTGAATGGACATGCTAAATATACAGTGAAATCACCTTCAATTATTTATTTGAGTTGGCAAGGAAAAATATTTTTAAAGTTTAATGAAGCCAGCAGTGATACACAGTTGCATGTTGCTGAGCAACAGTGCTGGTGGCCAGCATTTTCAAAGTAAGGGAATACAGCATAATCATGTTGATGCCTCAGGACTCCATCGTACCTCCCGCACTAAAACTCAGGGGAGCAGGATCAAAGGGTGCTCAGGACGGCATCAGCTCACTGAATCTCTCATCAAGAAGCAGCAGCTTGCAGGTCAGGAGGGGAAGATTAGGGATAGTCCCCAAATTCCACAGGTCCCAKAAGAAGGAAGCTCTCACCTCCTTCAGGGCAGAAACAGTTGAAGGAGTTGAGTTAAATTGAAAGGGAAGCTTAAGAGAAATGCAGGAAAAAAAACTGAAGGCCACAGAGAGAGTAGTTAATCTAGTGCTTCTTGGAGCTCAAGGATAAAGAGTCATTAAACTAAGTAAAAGGCAGGACATAAATTTGATTAAAAGAAAGGCTTTTGCACAACGCATAACTGACCTGTGGCACTATGTCAGAGTACTACCAAGGCCAGAAGCATAAAGGATTTGGAGAATGACTAGTGTTAATACAGGACATGAAATCATCATTAGCTACAAGAGAAATAGAAAATAGAAAAATGAGAATAGAGAAATAGAATATAGAAAATTTTTTTGAACAAGGAGAAAAAATGAATGTAAATATATCTGCTTGAGTTTGATGCATATATATATRTGTGTRTRTGTRTATATATATRTRTAYAYAYAYATATRTATATAATTTATTTATGCTTCCTGGAACTAAATAACAAACAAGGAAAACTGGGAAAGAAATTCTGCTGAAGACACGGTATTTTGTAATGCCTGTTGTGTGGCAAGCTGAAGCCCATTTGGTACTGGGCCAGTCAGAGCACAGGTCTGGGTTAGCCTGGTGATTGTTGCTCATGCAATGCTCTATAGAGATGTTTCCCTGCAGCACAGCTCTTGCCTTGGGCTACAGCTCTATTATTTGAGCCAAACCCCAATTTGGTGGGACCTAGGTCAGTGAGAGAGGAGACTTCACACAGGGGCTTCCTGTGGCCTCTGTGGTTTCACAAATGAAAGGAGAAGCCTTTCCATRAATGCGGTTCCAGCCACATGGCAGCCCTGTGGAGAATGGTGCAGAAACATCAGAGTGCTGCTGTTTCCTTCACCACTGACTTCTGTTTCCCTCTGATAATAAAGGGGCTGAAAATATGCAGCACTATGGCTCCTTATTTATTAATTGGATTCCCCAATAAAAGCACCGGAGCAAAGCAGCACCAGATTCTCTTTGATTTGTGTGTATTTTTGAAAAGTGTATTCTGTGCCTACTGGGAGTTATGTTTCTGAATGTTCCTTTTTCTGTACTCTCTGAGTCATATTCCCATCATTCCTATACCTCACAATATTTTCCCATTGCCATGGAGACAGCCTGTGAGGAAAGCTCAGCCGAGTAACTTCAGGTTTTTACTGAACCCAAAGTGCCTGCCAGACTGGACCTCTGCTTCGGTTTGTCTTACATCAAGAAGGTGATATGAAATAAATAGTGCTTTTTCTTTTTAAGAGGTTCATAGTTCCCTTTCAAAAAGGAGATGATATTGTCACCTGCCTGATCTAAAAGTCCTCTGATCTTARATCTTCTGAGCACATCTGCGTCTGTAAGCAGCAGTGACTCCACACCTGAATTCTCAGAGAGCAGCTAAACGAATTGAATTGCAATAGTAAAGCATGTATTGCTCACTTGCATTTGTGCGTGTCCTTCTCTCCCCTTCTGTTGAATTCCTTAATCTTAGAAAGAGTTTGGACCAAATCCGTGTTTCTGAACACCTCCCTCTGTTGGACACAGATCCAAATGCCACAGCTTTCTCAAATGTCACACTGTGCTRCCCRAGCAGAATGGCAAATCCAAGTTTTRTGAGTGTGAAGATATCATTGTAAGTGCTGTGGTTTAGGTTCAGAAATATATAAAATATTAATATATTTTATTATTTTAAATGTACATCTTAGAAAATGTAAAAATCAAATCTCTCTTGAAGAAAAGACTTCTGTTAGCACTGTGAAGGGCAAATACAGGAAATAGATAGTCTAACCTTCAAGGTTAATGATCATTTTCAATGCCTGTTTAGGAGGTTGTGCCAATAAGAAATAAATCATATTAGGTCATCACTCTTTTTAAGGGAAAGTGAGGGCAGAATGCCTTTGTGTGAAGGTGTGTGTGAATGCAGGCAAAAGAGAGGCAGAAACAATTTTCATCTTATACAAGGGAATAATGTAAACACATCCAACATTTAATTCTGTCCCTAGCAGTACTTTGTGATATGAAGACAAATATGGGCTAAAGTCACTTTAAAATATTTTCAGATGTGCTGATTACAGATGTTCAGGAGCATCAAATGCCATCAGCTCTTCTTTCCATAGGTGCATGTTTGCCTGCTAAATGGCAAATTTAACTGAAAACAAATASTTCAGTCAGTGTGAATTGCCTTCCTATTTCATCAGGTTGTCCACATAAACATTATAGGAGTGGATCCAGAAAAAGGAACAGAGTAGAAAGATGAAATCCCAGGCATCCCATGTACAGTTTGGGAAGCAAACACTGAGGACACCTCAGATGTAATGCCTGCTCTGGCTTTTGGCATTGCAATACTGCAATTGCGATAGTGATTTTTTTGCCAAGTTTTGACTCTGCTTTGTACCCACACAAGAGGGAAAGAGGCATTAGATCATTTTATAACAAGCACTAGTGGACTGTGGTTGCTTTGTGTTGACCTGACCTGACACACACCAGYGACTGTGAGAAGAAAGGCTGAATCTCCAGCACTAGCCCCCAGAAKAGTGTACATGAGTACTCAGTAAAGTGACTTCCTTTTGGTATATCAAACTCCTTTATTTTGTGGTGTGATATAAACTAAACTGTTTTCTTCATCACCTGCTCTTCAAGGTGGTAGTAATATATTACCAATTACTTGAATGGGGAAAAATTGATCTCCTCAGAACACACAAAAAAAAATGGAACAATATTGTCATTTATATTCCAGCTTCATAKCAACTGAGACAGATTTTTTTAAAGTAAATTGGGATTATTTGAGGCATACCAATCAATTACTTGTGAACTTGATGTGAGAAGAACTGCAAAGTGCCCATGGAAATGGGCCTGGAGCTACTTTTCCCCAGAAAGCTTAAAGGGTTAGGCAATAACTTTCAGGAAACCTAGGCTGGAAAAGKCCTTGAGAGTTCATCTAGTCAATCTGACCCAAAGCAGGACCAGTTATATCACATCAGACAGGATGTACAGCTCTCTCAAATGATTTCATGAGTACTCTGTTGCTTTTCTAGGCAACTTACTCCAGTGTTTTATTGCTGTTCCAATTGGAAAAGTTTTTTATTCTCATGTTTATCCTGAATGAGAATCTTTATTGATACTATTTAAACTGGACTTAATGTTCCAGCTGAGGYGCTATCAATGCTGAATAGGGTGGCTGGATTTCCTCATGCATTTTCAGGATTATTTATCCATTRCATTATATTGCTTGCCTTTTCCACTCTGCATAACACAGCTCCATGTTTGGTTTGTGGTCTACCCTCAGTTGAGCTATTTCCTAACCAGTTATTACACCTTCCAGCAGATAATTCTTGTCTAAATGTAGTGCCTTTTACTGGTTCTTAGTACATTTTATCTTGCTTTTACAGATAGTTCCTTCAAGCTGCCGAGACATTTTAAAAAATTTGATCTGCCCATTGACTAGTATGCTTGCAGAGCTCCCTAGCTGCAACCAGCATATTAACTGAATATATTTTCTGCTTCCTTTTTCAGTTACCAATGAAAATATGGACTGTAATGGGACTAAGGTGAAAGATGAGCAGACTCATATTTCATACCTCCTTTCATTTTTTGTCACTGTTTAGGTATGGTTTCCTCAACACCTGTTTGGATGGGTGCAGCAGGGCCAGCAAGGCTGYGTGCCCTCATTTCTTCTAAGAGTGTTATGAGTGAGCAGAAAGCCTTATRGAAGTTGAGTTACATTACACCCACTCCCTTTCCCCAGTCCAAAGCACAACAGAGGCGTGGAAAGAACTAAGCTGGTCTGACAGATTTTGTTCTTACAATGAAAATTGWATGCTACCGACTTCCCTTTTAGTATCAAGGCACTCATAACATGTATGTCTAAAAAGTCGTAAATTTTGGGGCAGGAATTTAATTTAATCAACTGATCAATAGTCAATAGCCTCCTACTCTATTTTTCCCAACTTGAAATACAGATCACATGCTTTCCTGTTTCTGATCATCTGGCACACTAAGCATCCAGTCACCCAGTCTGAATCAGTCTGTCCTTTAAGCATCGTAGGATGAAGTTAATACATTTAGCTAATTTGAAATAAAACATCCAATGGCAGTACAACTACTAGATGGATCAAACTGAAGGACTAMTTGATCTTAGTAACTACCACCTAGTTGCTAGATTAATTTTCAGCTGGAGCAGCTCCTCATCCTGATCTCAGCACGCCCTTACAAATCACTGTGGCAGTGGGATCAAGGAAGGCAGTGAGGAGGTGGGAATGGAGTGAAGCAAGGAGGGTGTAACTACATTTTTCAGCAACAGCAGTGTCTTAACATGCTTGTTGAAATACAGCTTTAATGAAGACAGATTAAAAAAAAGTAATCACTTCTATATTCCTCATGTCATCTGTCAATATTTGYCTTGCACCCCTGAGTACTGGACCAGCGCTCTTCTGGCCTTCTTCCTATGCATTTGTGGCATGACAYCTTGAAACCTCACTGTCTGTGCTTAGATCTTATTTTGTAGGCTTTTCTTTCTGATTTTGCATGGATATATTTCTGCCATTCATCTACTTATCCTGAATAATTCAATCCCTCTCAACATAGTTTCCTTTGGTCAGGTCAAAAAGGGGCTTGTGATGAAGCCAGGAACTTTATTGCTACATTTCCTCTCCTTCCTCTACACTGGCACAACTTGGGTTTCTGAGTTCCAAGGGAAAACATGCAGAGATGGAAAAATCCTGGGTTTCAGTCTTCATGTGCCATATTTCCGAATTTCACATGGGAGGAAATGGTGAATGGATGACAGAGCAAACACTCTTCATCAGACAAATGGAAAAAGTGGAAAATGCTAAATCATATCAAGACTCTCCCTGAACTGTAGTGCTTGAATATGAGGTAACTCCAAGCAGGACATAGCTGATGGAGAACACGAACAAAAGAGAAAGACTTCTTTATTTCTCCTGCCCTTTAGCAGTTCTGATCTGCTCAGCAGAGCTGAATGTAAACAGATCTTTTGCTCTGCTTCTGGCCTCTAATTGCATCATTTTCCACAAATTCACATCTACAACAGCTGAAAATCATGAGTCACATGTGTTCTTTTCCAGCATAAAGTATTATTTACTCCTTACTCTTGGATGGTCATCAAATRACATTTAATGTCATTTGTGAAGTTGGAAAAATGTCCCTTACCACAGTCTTGAGTGGGTTTTCTTTAAAACATCTTGCTTACCTGAAATGAATACTATCAACTTCTTTGAAATGCCATTTTTTTTAATTGGTCATGCAACACTAAATTGCATCGATGTTGCAAAACTTTGTTTTTTTCTGGTGAAATGACTGCTGAACAAAAAAATAACTGCTGATATCTTGAAATAAAAAATGTAATGAAAGGATAAGAATATTTTATGGGTGTTTAAATCTGACAAATCTGGATCCAGAGTTTTGACTTTGCCAAAAGACTGTTTAGTTGAATGGAGTTGCTAATAAGCATTAAGCAGCTAGGTTATTTGTAATTATTTCTGTGTATAGTGCCCCAAACTATATAACACTTTTTCTAATAAATGAAAAGGAATTAAAGCAAGACTTCAGCTGAAGCTGATGGTGCTTTGTGAGGTTACACATGAAGAGTTGGCTCTTCTACCCATCCCTTAGTTTAGGGAAACTCATTCACCTTAATACAGGAATCTTTGTGTGAAGGGATGGTTTAGGCAGAAGCTGCAAAATTCTTCAGTGCAAGGTTTCTCAGACAACTGGTTATGGCCAAAGCATTAATTAAACAGCTACTGATATGCAAAAGAACTTTTAAGAGGAAAAATGCAAAGGAAAAGGCAGCAGGACCCTGYATAGCAGGGCTGCAGGCTGATGTTTAGAGCAAGACCTTAGCTTGGACTGCATGATGGTCACAGAGTGTCCCTTGGCAACCCCCAGCCCTTCATCAGCCAGTGCTCACTGCAGGGGTTTTTATGTTCCTAATTCTCTCATTCATGGCTGCATCTGATTGTATAATTTATGGCACACAATACATATTTTTCTTTTGAGATTTATTCTATTCTTTATTCCAGTATTTATTCTCTCAGAAAGTGGTGGGACAATGAGGGGTTTTCTGGCTTCAAAAAGTTGAAAAGAACTTGTCTTCTTGCCCTTTTTTCCTTGAGTTATGACTGTTAATGACAAAATCCTTTTYGTTTCTCTTCTTTCACTTATCTGTAGCTCTGGTTTTCTCTTTCTTCTTTAAAAGCTTGAGAGAGAAATGTCAGGTGGTGAAATACTTAAGAATTAAAGGGCTGCATCAGGAAACGTTTTTAAAATTAGGTAACTTGCTATCTGAAACAAATGTACGATTGTTCTTCATGCTTGGATGGCTGGCAGCCAGGCAGCAGGGCCTCAGCAGTTTCTCAGGGCTTTATTCAGAGACTTTCATTATTGCCCCTATTACATTTTCCTCTGTCCAGGACTGTCTTGAATGCCACCACCAAAGAGAAGAATGCCACGCATGGCTTCCCCTGAGGAGGATTAGTAATCCTACACCTTGCACTGGCTGGCAGAGGTGTTTCAAGAACAACCAGAATTCTTTCCCCAAAAGCCAAATATTTMATTTCTGTATGGACCTGACCCTGCCATGTAAACTCTAATGCTGACTCCTGTTTCTGGGCAATTCAGTGAGGGCTCCTTTGGTTCAAACACTTCCTTAATTGAGTTCTATTTCTTACATTTTATATGTTCAAAGGAGTTTAARAGTGAAATGTATCTAAATTTCTGGACTTGCTTGCTATGAACCTGCAGAAAGAAATTACTTTGAAAAAACATATTTAACACAAAATTGCTTTGATCACATTGTGGACCTTGGGTGATTGTGCAGACCAGAACAAAAAAAAAAGTTTATTCCAAGGCAAATTCTGTTCCAAAGTAAATGAAAAAGTTTAATTCAAAACTAAAGTTACCCACAAAAAACAAAAACTGCAGCCCAGGCTGGAAATAAGCATAAAGTAATATTGAAAACTGTAGGAAAGGATTATTTCCTATTTCTTTTTACTCAAGCCAGCCAAGTTTAGCTTAGCTGATGATTTAACTGTTTCCTTCCATCCCAGGTTATGTCTTGGGATCTTCAGCTGGGAAAACAGAAATAAGCTGAGGCAGCAAAAGCAGTGGAGGGATGAAGGTCTCCATGTAGGTGGTCTTGGGCTCTGTGAGATATCAAAGGAATCTGCAAGTGTAGCAGACTGAAATTCCTGCCTGGCCCTTGTAGGTCATACTGCAATCCACTCTCCTGTTCCTCCACCCACTCAAGAAAAGCTCATGGAAATTAAATGAGTTTGAACCAGTGGAGCTGGTATTGTCCCCTGCAGAAAAAACCACACCATACAAATGAAATAGTCTTCCTTCTTCCCCTACCTCTTTTGGCATAATTAATATTGTATTTGGTGAAAGATACAGGGAATGGAAAAGCAAAACATGAAGTTAAGTTAGCTGAGGTGGTAAATGGTCCTATAGATGACAGGAGTTAAGATTACAGGTAAACTCTCTGCAGCTATTTCCTATGACTAATAGCACAAATTAATTTTTCTAAAAAATCACTCATGAAAAGCAAGCATAACACATGAAATCACTAAAAGAAATACAGCATTTTTCCCAGCTATCTTTTAGAAGGATTTGCTATCYTTCATTTTCTGTATCTAGGCAAATTTCCCGTAACATAACTGCAAATGTAGGAAGTGCCACAAATGAGATTGTCTAGCCCCTTCTAACATTAATATATTGAACCAACATGGTGCTTTGTCTTACCCACACATTTTTATGTGTGCTTTGTTATTTACGTGGCTGACAATAAGTCTTCCTGGTACGCATCTGTTCCCATGAGATGCCCTCGATTGTGCTTGGTCCCAAAACAGGTGAAATTGCCATACTACTGACCAGGACATGTAAAATATTGTGCTGAGATCCCTCCCTCTTGTCATAGGCACTGCAGGTGTCTGCTTGAAGAAGAAACAGACTTCTTCTTCACAGTGTACCTGATGTATCCTTTGAACATATATCCTGTTCTGTACTTCTGGGTTTTACACATTCTTGTGAATTGCTACAGTCCAATTAAAATGCTCATTCTAAAAAGCAAACAGAATGAATACTGTAGTACCACTTTGTCAAAAAATGGCAATTTTTGTGTACACCTTAAATTATCAACTTGCTATGTTGTTATTTAAATATAATTTTAAAGAAATATATCTACATTATAGCTTACTCTAGTCTCATTTTTCTCTAATACAATTCAGAAGGTGTAGGTTTATGTAGCTTTGGCTTTGTATAACCAAGATATTAAATTTTAACAGAATATTATTTAGATATATGCATTAAATAGATCTCTGGAATATATACTGTTGCAGTAACATCTTTATAATYATAGCATAGAAATTAAAACAAAACCAGTGATCTCAGCTGTATGCAAAAGGATGTCAGTGTGGTGCAAGCCACACAAAAGCATCGCGTTTTCATACTTGCTGAAAGTATTTCCCAATACCTATATTCCTGGGGCTCCCTGAGTTCCAGTGGGTGCAGGAAAGGTCCTTCTGCTGGGAGAAAATTCCCCTTGGGAAGAGACACAGACATGGTAGGGATGATCCTGCTCCCTGAATARTGAACTGGCAAACCTATGTCAAAGCCATTGTACCTGAAACCAGAGATGCCCCTCTCACAGGAAGCAGGATCCATGTCCCTGGGCACATAGATCTCAAAAAGCTCTGCGAACAGAAGATTTCAGCCTCTATTGAGGGCTGAAGCCACCAAAAATAGGTTTGCAGAACTGAGTTAAAATTGAAAACTTCCAAGGAGTAATTCTGAATAGTGGATGGATCATTTTGTGTGATGCCATCCATCATTGCGCCTCTTCACATCAATGTTGCAGGGTATTAATATCTCAGAAATGCTGTTCCCATATGCAGATTGCAATGRAATATGGAGCAGGAGTTGCACTCTTATATATCTGTAATATATTTTGCTTCTCATCAGTTTCAAATCACAATGTCGCAGCTGTGCACGTAATAAGTCTTCACTTTTGTCATTATATACATTGATGTGCATTGAACCCAACGTGTTAAGGGACCTTGCAAAAATAAGGGTATTTCTACTGCAGGCACTGTGCTTGAAAGAATTTCACAACAAACCATACAAGTAGTATCTTCAGTGTTTACAGGCAGGGTATTCTCAGTAG
The DNA here is from genome assembly GCF_030028575.1 of Malurus melanocephalus. Lineage (NCBI taxonomy): Eukaryota > Metazoa > Chordata > Aves > Passeriformes > Maluridae > Malurus > Malurus melanocephalus. Next base: position 412,772 of record NW_026623552.1, read on the forward strand.
ACTCATATTGCAGTTAGTGCAATAACTGGTAGTTATTCTGGTTTGATTCTGTCATGGACTTCCCAGCATGACTTTGGCTGTGTCCTGTTTTTCTTCCTACTTTCCAAACAAGCAATTTAAAGCCAACATTTAGTTCAAAAAGGTGGTGCAAGTCTGAAAGCATCAGCGTTTGCTGAGCAGCCTCCCATCTTTGAATAGGAAGAGTCATAGATGTGGAAAGCATTATTCTTTTAATCTTCAAAGTCTTCTCTTTGTATTTATAAATTAACCAGTCTGCAAAGCAATTTTTTTTTTCCTGGGCAGTATGATTAAGACTACTCTTATTAATTATAGGGAAACTTCCTTAATTACAATATTTATAATTCAAAACATCATTATATAAACAGACGTACTGTGACATATTTTCATTTGGATTGTTAAACCAGCATACCTTTGATGGTTTCATCCCACATTTGTTATACTGTATTTTTAATGCACTCAGACTGTGCTGGTATAATGGTGATCCTCCTCTTAGACCCCATCTTTCCCACATGCATGAAGTCTGCTTTGTAGTGACATTCATGAAGCTCCCTGCTGTGGCTGAAACACTGGAGTCCTGCTATTTAGAATGAATGATTATTCCAGTGGTTGAAGTGTTTTCACAAAGGAGACCAGGCAGCAAGGCACTTCTTCCTTTCCTACACCACACTAGGACAGAAAACCCTTATTTGAGCCTATGATGGCATTCTCACAGCCTATACCTGGAGACAGTCTTAGCAGTGAGAAAAAGCCACTTCTGAAGAATGAAGGCAATTTATTCACTGCATGAAATTCTCTTTAAAAACCCAARCATTCCTGCTGCTTTCTGAATAGAACAGGCAAACAAATAAACAATTTTTTAAAAGAAATTCAGTATAAATCAACATTTGATCAGATTTTAGGAAGGTAAATCCAAAACTTAACCCCAGAGCCTCTCTCTGCTAAGTGATGATCTCATCCTGCTAGTGCCTAAACCAGGCATTGGCTCTTCCTTCCCCAGGGCTCCTGCTGTGTGCAGCTTGCTCCTGCTGCTCCTGCTGTTCCTGCTGCTGCTGCTGCTGCTGCTGCTGCTGCTGCTGCTGCTGGGCATTGTGCTGCTCAGCTCTGGCCCCCAGCTTCTGTCAAAGCACTGTGTGCTCCAGCACTGAGCCAGGGCACTGTGCCTGTGCTAGGGTGCCAGTTTTCAGACCATCTGACTCTCAGTGCTGGTGATGAACAGCTGGAAAAGATGCCCATTCCCTCTGTTTTGAGTGAGATGGTTCAGGGAGAAGCACACACATGGTACCCTGCATTTTGGATTGCAGTCTGGGCTCTGTCACCAAGTGTTGCAACGCTTCAGCTTTTTAATGGATTAAATTTCTGACTCATGGAGGAAAAGCAAAACTTGAACAAACACACAATTTGAAAGCTTCCAGGCTCAAGCTGAGACTGACTGCTGCATTAAGACAGTGAATGGTGAAATGGACTCTTACATGTTAAATAGAAACACAGTGAGCTACAGAAATGAGCTCRGCTCCCTTTGATCACGCTGCAGTAAACGTGACCTATCAAATGATTGCTAAAGAGCTTGAGGGGATCTTCAAAAGTTAGTCATGGTAAAATAGATGCTATAATTATATCCACTGATAAATTTTAGCAAAGCCAGCATATTTGCTGACARTGCTAGATACTTTGCCTGATGAAGATGTCTCTAGTTACAATGTACACTTAGTGTGCACAGCATCCATCCAAGCTTCCCCGATCCATTCAGCAGACAGGCGTTGCACTGACCTGAAAGGGCAACCCTCCAGTCTCYGTGATGAACTGAGCCTTCACCTCCTGTAAACTCTGCACAGAAGGGCTCACTGCACCTGATGTCACCAGCGGGCTCTGTCACTGACAGCCAAATCCCAGCGTCCTTCCCTTCCCACGTGCCATCCCCCAACCCCCCACACGAGCCAGCTGGAAAGCAGTGGCATTTCAGCACAGAGCCAGGGGGCAACTCTGAAGGGCAGACTGTCCAGGCTACCATAACCTGGTGAAAGCAGCCTGATCCTGTTTTCAGGGATACACGAAACATCAAAATTACCAGGAGCAAGATATTGATGAGCCAAGTGAACCCCTCCCAGCTCAGAATATTCTGTGATTCTGTGATATTTGACTACAGCCTGTTAACACAGAGTGAAAGCAAGTCTTCTTTGTCCTAACACTGGAGTATATTAACTCCTGAAAATTCAGCTAGGGATGGGTGAAACCACCTTTGTTCTCACTTAGTCATTCACATTACTCTATTCAAGACAAACAAAACTTAAATAATTAGCTATAAAACAAAGCTTTCAAAAATGTAACATCATACAGTTTCTGACTCTGTCAGCAATCAGAGTGCACAAATGAACAGGAACAAATCCTCTCCAGGTATAACAGCCCCCCTCTGCTGCTCAGGATGTCACATTCCCTCCTATATGGTTTCACATGTACCAAAGAACTAGCTTGGAACTGTACTAATAATGAAGGTACAATATACTGCAAAAGGAACAATTAAAATTATTTTTGTGTTTTACCATACCAGTAGAATTCCCAGAGACACATCAGTGCATCATTCTAATCCATTGTYCCATTGTTCCCACAGCCAGACAGAATTTCTTTTTCATTTTGTGCCTTGTGGTGCAGTTTAGTATAATGAGATTGTAACAGGTCTCAAATTCATTAAATTATGAAAGTGTTTCCCTTTTCTARCCCTTGCCCTTAGAGTATAATGGCATCATAACAGCATCTGGAGAGTGGAGCCAAGACCATTTTCTGTCACATCTCTGAGCTGATTTGCAGCACTCTGAGCTGAAAGGCTTCAGATGCCTTCATCACTAATTTCAGTAGGTAATCTATTGCAAGGTTTTACATCTCTCTTTAAGAATGGACTAGATTTGAGTTTCTAACGGACATTTAATTTCTACTCTGAAATGGAGCTGCATTGCCTCTTTCTGGCCTTTCTCCTACTTTGGCAAATCTCATAAAAGTTGCTGGGCATTTATTTATCTTTGCAGCACTCTCACTGACAACAGAGTTTTTACTACAAACAGAATACTTAYAGATAACATAGATTTATTGTATTTATTTTCCAAAACTTGCACATCTGAAGGASTTAATAGGTTAAACATTGGCATCTTATGGTGAGCACACGTCTTGTCTCGAGATGGTGGAAAATRAGCACATTAAAACACTTCTCAACCTCAAAAAAGAAATAACCTAATTATGGCAATAATGTTTTAAAATGAAGGAAATTCTTAGTTAAAATTTTTACTGAAAATGAGCTTAATTTTTCTATTGTYGGTACTTGTCTGCCAAAATTCCCATAAACATCTTTCTGTGTGTACAGTGTTTTAGAATAAAATAGCATCTTTGAAATGTTTGATGGCTTATGAATGAAAAGGTCATGAGAAAACCTAAGGGCTATGTGTTAATTTTAAAAATGAGAAAAAAATCATTACTCATTTAAAACACTAAGAAAATAGATTTCTTTTGTATTTTTTAAGTAATTTTCCATTCTTTTCTGATCTTTAAGTTTTGGGATTTTTTTATACATCATTAAGCTACCACCATTTTTTGTCATTTATAGCCCACAGCTATAAAATGCAGTTGTTTTTGTCCGATACAAGTTAAGCACATCAGGCTGGGTAAGTACTTGTGCTGGAGATGACTTCAACTCTACCGGTATTGGCACTGGCAATTCAGGAGGGAGCACTTTTCACTCCACTTTAACATGGAACTGATATCTCTACCTAATTTTATAGCATATTTTTGTGTTAGCACTGCCATGGTTTAGTGGTTGGTGAAAAGACTCACATATACCAAACTCATGCCTGTAAATGGATCCACATGATGGAATTGCCCTGCAAAAAGCTCCTGAAAAGACTGAGGTCTGAAGACATGATGTGTTGAGTGCTTCGGCATTTTTCAAGATGAAAGGTGCCATAGATATCCAATGTGCTCTTTCCCTTGTGTGCTTTGAGRAGCTTGAAATAAAAATGTCTTTCARTCACTRGACACTTCAACAKCCCTTAGCATAGAAATTGAAGCCCATAATGTATCAAATAATTTTACAGTATAACTAGCCACCAGTTTTGGACCACTACCTTCCTCTCACCATGAATGGACATTATAAGCATACCTAGACAAAAATATGTTAAACAGTTAAAGCTGTTTTAGTATCCYGTATTGGGAAAGTGTATACTCTTCAAACTACATAGTTAAACTGTACAAAATAGCAAAAGGAATTACAGCGTGTGTAATTATTTTTTAGTTTTGTAAGAGAGTATCAATCACAATGTTATCGTGACAACTCCATCCTGTAGCTAGGAGAATCGCCACTGCAATCAGTGGAGGGCATAAAGTGCAATTACAGGTAGGGTGTTGCTTCAGTGGAAGAAACGAGAGGAGCCTCAGCTAAGGCAGCCGAGGGCTGCTGCAGCAGGGAGGGATGCTGAGGCTGTGTGCGYTGGGTTCCCCGGCTGCACAGCTGCCACCGCAACCCCTTGCCCCGCATTCAGGGACGCTCCGGCCCTAACAGTGTCCGTGGCCGCAGTTCGGGTTAAAGCCCCGGGCACCGCGGGTACGTTCCGCCGCAGGGCCGGGCGGTGTCTGTGCTCCGGCTCRGCCCGATCGGGACACCCGCTCCACCGGCCCCGCGGTCAGGCGGCGGCAGAGCCCCGGGCGCGGCAGGGGGACCGCGGCTCGCCCTTCTCTCGGACGCGGCCGGAGCCGGCGGGCCCGCCGAGGAGCGATGGCCGAAAGCCGCGGCTCCCCGCTCGCCCTCCCGGCCCAGGGTCCCCCCGCCTCCCGGGCCGCGCTGTGACGGCGGCCGCCCCGCCCCGGCCNCGGCCCGCCCCACGGGTCTCCCCCCGCGCCTCGGCGGCGGAGCGGAGCGGAGCGGCCGCCGCCCCAGCCGCGGCGGAGTGAATGGGTTGCCATGGCAACTGAGTGAGGCAGGCAGCGAGGCCGTCGCGGCCCCAGCCGCCTCCGCTCCGCAGCGTGTGGGCGAGCAGGCAGCGGGCGGCCGCCGGGACAGCCGAGGGGACGCCGGGAGCGCAGCGGCAGGATGGAGGACGGCTTCTCCAGCTACAGCAGCCTCTACGACACCTCCTCGCTGCTCCAGTTCTGCAACGGTAAGGGCGGGGGCCGCCCCCGGCGAGGAGCGGGGTCCCGGCGCTCCGGCGGGGCGGAGGCGGAGGCCGGCGCGGGGAAGGCAGCGCCGGGAGCGGGCCTGGTCCAGCCTGCCGGCGGTGTCTCCACCGCCCAGGGCCCCCGGCTCCGCGGCGCAACTCGGGGAGAGGAGGAGGAGGAGGGAGGAAACTTCACCCCCTTCAGCCTCCCCCGTTATACGGCGGGAAACCTGCCAGCCTCGGGGCGCCTTTGCGAGCAACTTCTGCACCTCCTTCATGGGAAYATGCAGAGATACGTGTGCCTGTATGGATGGTGTAGATGTCTGTGTGCATCTTTCCCAAAGACGGATCCGGTAGCTCAAGCGATCACCCACCGCTGCGTGTCTCCGCTGAGCGTATGCCAACATACACACGCGYATATACGTATAAATGTATATATAAAAATACACATACATATAGATATGTATAAGCCATGTATTTATATCCATGTTAGGGCCGAGCTGTCCGTGACCCCGGGGGCGCAGTGGGACGCCGCGGCGGGGGCAGGTGTCCTTCAGCCCCCTGTCCGCCCCCGCTCCTAGAGCGCACCCGGTCCCTCTCTGCACCAGCGAAGGGCGGTGTTGGGGTGTGAGATGCCCGTGTGGAGTTACGGGAGTTGGCTTGCAGTTACTSATTTTTCTTTCTGCTGTTTTTTGAGGTAGGGGTTATTGGAGTGGTGGCGTCACCTGGGTGGCAGCATGGCAKGGGAGCTGCCAGGCTGCAGTGACGGGTCATTAAAAAGGAAGGAGGTGAGGAACTGCAAGTATCCTCACAGGCAGTATTGGAGATTGGCCTGCATAGTACTTGGGATTTTTCAACTAGCTGATGTTTCCCTTGCAGGGAAATAAATCAGCTGTTCTAAGTGTTACAGAGAGTTCTTAATGGTAAACTATAATCTCGAAAATGCCTTATTTTGATTTGAGTTACTGCTTTCTATTAGCAAAATTGTGAACATTCATAATCTTATATTTCATATTTGTGGGTCTCTTATTCCTCTGCATTTTAGTAGTGGTCTTGCTTTCTACTGCTGTCTGAACAGCTGGATTCATGTTCAYGTGAAATTGCTTCATGACATCAACTGCATCCGACATAGCTGCCTCTTCTCTTGGAAGATAAGAAGATGATAAATTTCATATTTTCTTTGTGGTGTGGCAAGAAAGGGACAGGTTTGCAGAAAACTCTGATATGTGTGGACCTGGAGATTATGGGGACAGTTTTTTCAGGGCATCAGTTGTGTGTGTGGGCTGTGCATTGTGCAGTGACGCCGTATTTTTGGAGCTCTTCAGGAGCAAAAACTATRACTATGTACGGGGGTTGTATGCTAATAGCAGATGCCTGTTTTGCCTAAACTTAATAAATATTTCATTGTAAGTGTTTTTAATAAGGAAACATACAGCAATGTATTTCAAGTTTATACTCTAATCCATTTGTAAGCAAGCTGTCTTCCTACCAAAATCCCTGGGCTTTGCTTCTACAGTGGTCATGATAGTAGCCTGCATGTGGGAGCAGAAGGAGCAGCATCACTTTCTGATTAGTTTGAAAAAGCAGAGCGGCTTATTTCTGAGGACTGTCCCTCATGTTGATTTAGTAACTCTGAGCATCTATTAAATTTGATGGAAATAAGCCATATGTATTTCTACTGTACATAGGTTTTAAAATCTTAGTTAATACTWAAGTATTATGTTCTAGATTGTGTTTCTGATGAAATCACTTGCTTAACTGTTCTCTCATTGTAGATAGTGACCTCAAGGGCTGTTGTAAGTTTGTATTGTTCTGTGCTTATAAAAGAAAGTCATTGAATTCAGAAGCTCTTCATTTTACGAGTGAGCATTTAGTGAGACTATACTAAATGAGATGAGGAATTAAAGATAATCAGGCCTTTAAGTACAGCTTTGAGGTGATCAGATATTTCACACATGACCCATGAGGAAGAAAATACAAATAGAGGATGCCTAGTATGGATTTTGAGATTAAAAATGGCAAAGAAAATTGCTGTACAGAAAAGTGGAAAGCTCTTGCAAGTATAATGGGCAGTAAAAGAAATTATGTGAAGTTGGGAGTGGGGCAGATGTATGGAAGAAACCAAATGAAGCAAGCAAGTGGTAGCGATATGAAAGACAATATGGTTTTCATATATGATAAAGTGAAATACAGAAATGGCTGGTAAGGGCTCAAAGTGATCATTGTTGTTTGCTGTAAGGGTTTCTGTTCTGGACAGGATTMATTTTAGTTGTACGAGAAAAGACATGATTGAAGTTTCTGGCACTCTCAAACAGAAGAAATGATAAAGAGACTACATGTATATATTGTTTCGAAAGATCAGGAGGCAAAGGCTGTGCTTCTGTAAATATATCTGTGGATAACTTATAGGGTAATGCTAAGGTCTAGCCTGGGCCAAGGATGGCTGCAGCTTCTCCCACTTCTCAAATCCATTGTCCTTGATTAGAGTGGGTGGGAGCCCAAGAGGGGATTGGGAGGGAGGGAGCAGTAGTGGGCAGGAGGCTGTGATGGGAATGAGGGAGCAGGATCTTGGCTGATGGAGGACCTGGTCTGGGAGAAGAAAGTTAACAGTAGAGCAAACTTGCCCCAAACTTTCCCCTTTCTTTCTAGAAAGGGCTCAGGGTTCAGGAGAAGAATTTGGGTCTTCACTCAGGCAGATTTAGCTTGCATGATTATTTAATAATGTCTTTACGGCTTGCAATGTGTAAAAAATAAGGTAAATGGAGAAGGAAGGGAGAGAAGAAAGAGGTGAGGAAAATATGTTAGTTTTGAGCTGCATGTCTAAAATCTAGGGCAGATATTTAGCGCAGCTAGTTCAAAGACACTTTCTTCTAACTCCATTTTACAGAACAGTAAAGGTAGAGTTGGCATTTGAGAAACACTGTGTTAATGAACACAAGTGTCAGTCTGAGATAACATCAAAGCAAGAAATACAAACTTCTGATGTGATTTTATGCAAGTTATTTCATTCTTGATGCCTTAGTTTCCTTGGTTGTAAACTCAGCAGAAAGTACGTGCCTGCTTTGGAGGAGTTTATGGTATGTATTGATTTGTTTGGTATCTCCCTATTCAGTTTCAGAGRACAGTCTTCAGATGCACAAAATGTTTTGCTAGTTGTTCTGCCTGTTCTGTTTGTTTATTTTTAAGAATGACACTAAAATAACTCCTCTTAATGCCCAAGGACAGTTCTCCACTTACATCTCACTTTCTAGGTAATGAAGAACTCTGTTGGCATATTTTTCATGTTGTGAAGTAAAGCTTAGATAATATTAGCTGTGCCTGGTTATAGCTTCCTTGGTATCGAAGTTACTTTCAGGTAGAAAGCCAGTATGTTTACCTGCAGTCAATCAGGTTGTTAGTCATTGCTGTTTAAGCTGAAGGTAAAAGTGGAARGATACTGATAAAGCATGATAGTGTTGAGGTTTTTGGCATCTGCTTAAAAACTGATGGAGAGAACCATACTGGATATGAAACTCTACCAAACAAAATAAGCACTGCCTGTAATTCCAATATGTATCTTGCCTCCAGTTGATTTAGTAAGCTGCAGGTKTGATCAGTAATGATTATAGACAGATTGGGAAGAAATGTAGGGTGTGGGCAGTTTTGTGGATCCTCTGACCACAAATCCCTATCTATTTATTCTCTATCTATTTACACTGCCTTCACCGCAGTAATTGCTGTGGGCAGAATTATCAGGTATGTGAAACGTAAAGGGTGAAATCTGGGATTCCTGAAAAATACCTCTATAGACTTAAAGATGGAAGTGAAAATTTATCTATGATTTCTTTGGAACTTGCAGCATCTTTTAAATGTCCTKTATGTGGCTAGTGGGAAAATCATAGCTGTCAAATGGCCATTCCTGCAACCACAGATGCCTTATTTGACAGAAAYTTCAACTTTAGAGTATCTGGGTAAAGCAGTAAAAAAAAAGTGTGAAACATTATTTCTTAATGAAATTGATATACTTGCCAAGGGATTCCATATTAATTACAGTTTTGTTTAACAGATTACCTGAAGTGTAATTGTTAGTAAAAAAAATTAGAGTTTGAGAAAAATTGAAATGGATACAAAATATGTTATCATTTATTTTTAAAAAAGGGCACAATTATACTGGGTTGGAAGGGACTCACAAGGATCATCGAGTCCACCTTTTAACCCTTCGCAGCACCATCACCAAGAGTCACACCATGTGCCAAGAGCATTGTCCGGATGCTTCTTGAGCTCTGTAGTCTTGGGGCTGTGATCTCTTCCTGGGGAGCTGTTCCAGTGCCCARCCACTCTCTGGGTGAAGAACCTTTTCTTATATCCAACCTAAACTTCCCTTGACACRACTTCTGGCTATGCCCTCTGGTCACTGCAGTGGTTGCTCCGTTGCTTCCTTGCTCACAAGGAAGTTGTGGACTGTAATGAGGTCTGCTCCATTCTCAGCCTGTTCTTCAGACTGAACAGACCAATAATTAAAAAAACAAACAAACAAACAAACAAACCTCTTATAAAGTAATGGTTTCTTTTTGCTCCCTCCTCCCAAAATCACCAAATAACAATATTAAGATTTTTGACAGGTAATAGCTTTGATAAGTATCAGCCACTCTTAAGTCAAGCAAAATAAATTGTGTGACTCAGTTTTTGTCAGTCTGTTTATGGTTTGAATCTTCTGCTTCTGTAATTCACCATTTTTGAAAATAAATTGAATGTAAGTACCTCTTGTCTCCAGCATCTACAAGCGAAGCAATGGAGGGTGACAAACAGGAAATCTGTATGGACAGTATTATTCTGGSAGTTGTCTCTTCTTTCCCATTTAACTGTTGCACTTCCTCTACTTAACCTTCCTAAACACAGCCAGTTACCCTCTTCCTACATCTGGACCAAAAGCACACAATATGGAATGGGTTAAGGAAGGAACAATGGTAAGTTGAGTCTTGTAGCTTTCAGGGCACTGATTCAAATCTGTCAARGAGTGGAAGAGACTGTAATTTGTTTTACTGTGATCCCTTCCTAGCAATAATGCAAAACAAAATTAGATTTAATTCAGTTCTCACTAAGCAGATTCATGCACTGTGTGTAGGAAAAGGTGTTGCAAGCATGTTCAAAAAGATGTTGCAAACATGTTAATAGCATTACTCATGTTGTTTTTCTCAGAAGTCCAGAACAACACAGTCAGAGAGACAAATCAAGCTTTCTCCTGTTTCATCTCTAGACCTCTTTTCTCCAGAGCAGCAGCATGTTTTGAACTCAGGAATGGAGGAGATAACCCCGTTGAAGCTTCTACCAGTTTTGTAGGACAGAAGATTTAATTACCTTCAACAGCATTGCTTAGACAGCATTTTCTTACTTTTTCTTTCTGTGAGATTTTTTTCTGGCTCTTACAGTCAAACTCTTAAATGCTGAATTAGACTACATTAAGTGTCAGTTTCATGCATTTTGGAGCTATACAGAATGTAAGTCAATTCTAGAATATTTTTTCTTCACTACTGGAGTAAAGGGGAGGGGTGGCATACAGAATAATTTTTTGTTGCTGCTATGTGCAGTAATTGAATGCAGAATAAATCAGTATGATATGAATTAAAAATAACTTGCTGCAATGGACACTTGCACAATATATATTGTTAGCCTATTAGAGCTCAAACTCTTATTACTAATAAGACTCTATATAAGTAAATTGAATTTTTTGCCCTTTAATTAGTTATTTATTTCCAAAACATGAATTATTWATGCTTGTTTTAATCATGAATGGTGTTAATTATAGTTATTGGAATTTAATTTTTTTCTCTTTTTTTCTTTTTTGAACTAAGCTGAAAARAAAGAAAATGTAGACCAGTCATGAGAGAATCCTCTAGTGATAGTCAAACCTCGACAGAGAATCTGTGTCAGTGTTAGCAATATGGAGAGACACTACAAGTATCAAGTATTTTATCATGAATAAAACAACATACAGAATTGCAAATTAAAGCATTGGGCTCTCAGCAGAAAAACATGCTTTATCTGATCTTCAAGGAGTTTTTAAAAAATTTGATAGTACTTTACAGAGCTGATAAAATATATGTTTTAAGATCTAATTAAGAATAGTAGATCTGGAATTGTTTTATTGAACCTTAAACCACATGCAAACAATTCAAATAAAGATTAAAATGATACTAAAAATACATTATTAAAAAGTGAATATATGTGAGGAGACAGTGAGAGACTGCACCAGTCAGTGACATACATTTTAATAGGTTTTATTCTGACTTCCCTTGTTTCTCCTTTCCTTAGAAATTTAAGATGAAGATTTTAAAGTTGATGCTGCTGTTCTTTTGTCAAGAGAAGTTTTGTGAAGCTGTAATGAAGAATCTGTCTTTTGATCTCTAAAATCTTGGGGATGATGTCAGAGAATAAGTAGGAAGGTTGCATGAACAGTATAATGACTCTGTTTTTTATTAGGTGCTTGCTTTTGCAAATGACACTAACTGGGCAACCATAAGGAGTGTTGAAAGCTCAGAGGGGTGCAAAAGGAGCTGTGGATGATGCTCTTCTTGCGTAAAACACAATTTAAAATGGTCTTCCATTACATAATTAAAATATGGAAGAAGCTCCCTGAGGTTTTTTAGGGAGATGGGGTGGGGATAATGATATGTTAACATGATTTCACTAAATTAATTCTTTGGAAAGTAATTAAGTGAGATTGTCCACACTCCATTACTTCCAAAGGGTAAAATCTGACATGGTCCATCATATTCTTGTCTTGCTTTGAAATGACTGATTATTGAATAAATATATTATATTCATTTGAAAAGTGGCATTGGAGATCTCTAGCACTGTTTTTAGGTATTGTGGAATGTAGAAACTAATCGCCTTTTTGGATTTAAAATCTGAAATAAACACTTCATTGTGATAAAAGCCATTTGCATTTTGTAACAGCATAGACCCTGTATTTGATTGGAAACTTACATCAGGTTCCTGAAAACAAGAAACAAGAATTGTTTTCTGGTTTTAACTTCTGTAATCTGTTGCAGGCCAATACATGAAGCATTGCCACTGGCTTGTAGTCATCTGAGAATTGAATCTGAACAGGAGCATAAGCCAAGCTTTGAAATGTGAAGTTCCTAAGATACGGAATACATGAACACATTTCAGTATGTAAATAGAGAAACAGTCTTTGTTTTAAGCTAGTAAAGGCAAATATTTTCAAATGAAAACTTAGTAAATARCCTTCTATTTAATGAAAACTAGATATTTCTATTTCTTACAACTGTATTGAAAAACACAGCAGACTGAAACAGCCTTTGACGTTTCCCAGTGCAGCTCCTGTATACCCAAGTGGACCTGACTGGGCACTGGTGTCTAGAATTTCCTTGAGGCTGTTGAAGGTTTTTGTACCCTGAAGTCAGGAGCATTAGAAGCAGCTCTTATTTAATTTTTTTCCTTCAGTGAAAAAAAGTCCCTCTGAAACCTGAGAAAAATCCTGACAGTCAGTTTCATATTTATTTTATGTTTACTAAAACCAATTACCATTTTGCTCTTTCCTCTGCCCTTCCCTATCCAGCATTTCACAAGCTGTTTTACACTGACCTGTTGCTGCCTAGAAAGCACCCTTCCATCTCCTCCATGGAGATGCTGCTTTAAAGAGCTTGTAGGATGTGGCAGGTGGGTCATTCTGTGCCTGRAGTAGGTGTGTCAGGGTGCAGTTGTTACCCGGCATGGTCCCAATGTCTGATGAATGGCACRGTGCTTCAGGGTGGCTTCTTGGAGGTGACAGAGGTCTGTGACCACTTGGGTGGTCCAGTGAGGCTGGCTGGGCCACAGGGGGCAATGAGGTCTTTATCTACACTGATAAAAACCTTACAGGCATTAGCATATCATGAGGCTCRGGCCAGTCTTTATTCAAACCAGTGTCTGCATTGCTGCCTTTTTTGCTTTGCATCTTTTTGCTTTACAGGCCAAAATTATAGGGCAGTGACAGCCAAGACTATGCTTGAATGATCTGAAAAATCAGGCCATCATTTTCAGGTTCCTAACTGTGAACCTAAACATTGAATTTTGAATTAAATTTTAAAATTGAATTTAAGGAGTTTCTGTCCATGTAAGATATGTGGCAGTGTCATAAAGCACATGTGCAATACCTCAGTGTGACACAGTAAATTATTACAGATATGATTTGGGGTAAGAAGCAAAATCCAGACACTGTGCAGGTGATAGAAATTTAATTGTGGACTTCAGTAGAACTGCAGTTTGAAATACTAGAAATGCTCATAGCAAAGTCCAGTTGAATCTAAAAAGTGAGGATACTTACAAATTTTGACTCTCATAGTAAAATATATATACAGTATTGTAATTTAGTGAACTCTGTATAATGCCATGCAGGGAAGGAAGTGTGAGGGTAGGTTTCTTCTTTTTCTCCCTTTAATGCTCGGCAGTGTGAGGTGGCTGCATTTCAGTTTGGAAATAAGTGATTTCCTCTGTTTTCAGAAGTTTTAATGAACTAATTAGGGGTCCTTTGGGACCAAATTTTTTATACATGCAATTTTTAAGTTATGCATTTATATGCTTTGCAAGGCTTGAGGCCTTTCTCTATTGAGAAATGAAAAAAGATCCATTTTTGAAATTTGAGGTTGTGATGTGTGGTCTGGTTGGGGTCAGCTACTGGTGGCATACAGATAAGCCTTTTCTTGACAGGGTACTGCAGGATCTTGCAGCTGAAGGGCTGGATACTTTAAAGATGTATATGTAAGATGCACTAGCTCTATAATGCTGCACTTTAGTACTATGTCCACATTAGCATGAACTGTGAGGCAAGAGGAAGAAATCTGTAAAGCAAAATAGTTTGTGATGAAGTCTGGGATATCCATGTGTCTCCACATTTACTGTAGGCTAATTCTAACTTAATGCTGTGTACCAAACACACCAGCACTGGAGCACTCCTGGTGTGCTGCTGGAGTGCACTTCCAAGGCTTGGAYTCTCTATGAACCAAAGAGGGCTGATGGGTGATGATCACTGCATAAGCRTCCTTTGGGTCCAAGCTGAAATATGTTTAGGGAGCTCTGGCARCTAAAGCCAAGGCAGCTGTATTGTCAACTGAGAGATGTTTTCTTTGCTCTCTAGTCTTWAACTGTCATTCATTCTGATTTGGGAAGTAATGTGGTCAGTACACCAACAGAGAGGTTGCTTACTTGATGTTCTGCTCTGATTTTCTTGAGGAGAGATTTTTCATGTCATGAACAAGGGGCCACAGGACTTGTGTTGGGCTTGAGCACTTCTGTAGATTTGCAGATTTTTGTAACAGTTTCTTTATCAGAGAGATCATTAGGAGTGTTGATAATATTCAGAACAAAAAGTTAAAAAMTCTGGACTTCTTTCTTTTGAATGAGTTTTAATGGCTCAGATTTGACTAAAATCAAGGCTTTACATTTACAACAGTTCTGCTTTACTGAAAGTTCTAAGCCCAAATCCATAGTGGATAAGTAATTTTTAAGGCAGAGGGAGGGGAGGGAATATGGATGTAGCAGTCTACCTATCCTTTTTATTATTTAATATCTCRGTATTTCCACCTCTGCTTTTAAAGCTGAATAAACAGGATACAAATAATAAGGGCTTTGGTTATGGGATCCCCTCCCCCCATTATTGTTGATTAGTATATGGTGAGTTTTGCTTAGATTGTTCTTGCTGCATTGGACAATCTGTTATTTGAAAGRCTTGGGATAAGCATATTATCTGTGCAAGCCTGGAAAAAAGTGGTTCTGACTATCACACCAGTAGTCTTTCAGAACAAATTTATAGCTGAATTACATTGTTAGTTATTTGAATGGTATTTCAGCTTTGTTTTATGACCTGGATGCTTGTTTTGGTTTTAGGAAAGAGTTAAATGACTGAGTCATGGGATTAAATGTTCCACTATGGATTTGAAAAATGGTTGCTGTTGTGTTAAGTGAATGCTTTATAACTAAAATTCATGGAAGTTGGAAAACACATTTGTAGGTATGGTCTCCCGAGGTCAATATATTTGTATCTACTCACT